>NW_001884581.1:268873-279288 GCF_000146915.1 Parastagonospora nodorum SN15 | reverse complement strand
CGAGTCATATGCTGGACGCTATGTGCCGTACATTGCCAATGCCATGGTTGAGAAGAACGACACCGAGCACTTTGACGTCAAGGGCATTATGTTCTACGACCCAAGTGTTGCCGAAGACGTCCTGCTCGAGGACATCCCCGCCGTGCCATTCGTGGACCGATGGGCCGGCCTCTTCAACTTCAACGAGTCCTTCACCCAACACATTCATGAGGCCGCCGATCGTTGCGGATACACAGACTACATGGAGAAGGCACTCACATTCCCGCCTACCGGCAAGCTTCCCGAGCCTCCTAACAGCTCCGTAGAGGGATGCGACCTCTGGAGCCAGATCTACTACAACGTCTTCTTCACCAACCCTTGCTTCGACGTGTACCAGGTGGCTACCACCTGCCCTCTTCTTTGGGACGTCCTCGGTTTCCCAGGCTCCTTCGACTACCTCCCCGCAGGCGAGCAGATCTACTTCAACCGCACTGAGGTCCAAAAGGCCATCAACGCACCAATCCAGGACTGGGCGGAGTGCAGCTCTGGCGTATTGGACATCGACACATCAGCGCAATCATCTTACGAGGTCATCCCCAAGATGATCGACGCGCTTGATCGCACTGTCATTGTACATGGTGAACTCGACTTCATCCTGCTGTACAACGGTACCCTTATGGCCATTCAGAACATGACCTGGGGCGGCATGCAGGGTTTCCAGAGTGCTCCCAAGGATCCTTTCTTCGTTCCGTATCACGACGACATCAGTCTGACTAGCCTCAGCGCCAAGGGAATCATGGGTACGACGCATAGTGATAGCAAGGCATTCAGTCATCAAATCAAGATTGAAATTCATCTCTAAAGTGCACATGTGATGTGAGGGGAAACACCCTTGATGGTCCATAATTCCCTTTTCTCCAACTAATAGACAAGTGGAAGATTTCGACCTTACTTGTCTCCGAGAGACTTGTCTGCCGTCGGGTCCTTGCCCGGTCCTGATGCCTCTGCATTTGAAGATGACTGGGCATCAATGAGAGACTTCGCGAATTGCTGGGCATGAAATGCACCGCCCTTGCTGATGAAGCTTTTCTGGCGCCGAACTTGCTTGTGGGACAGGAAGGGCCCTGCGGCAGCTGGAGTGATGGAGATGCGGTTGGGATGCTCGCTTGCAGGGCGAATGGGCAAGTCTGGCAGTCCAGCGGCAACCTGATCCTGGTTTTCGGCCTTGGCGAGCGATGCAGAACGGATGGCACTTGTGTCTTCCATCATGTCACGTCCTGTGTCCTCCTCATCATCCGTGTCCATCTCAGCGTCAGAATAATCCTCGTAGCCTGCATCGTCGATGGCTCCGGCTGTGTCGTATGCCTCGTGGCGTGTCTCGTCAGTCACCGTGATACCCAAATCCTGCAGTCGAAATTCTTCCAGCTCAGCCAATTCCTTGCGCAATTCTTTCAGTGCCTCCAGAGCGTCCGCGTCTCCTTGTCTGTTTGCGGCAATATAGCTCGTTCGCCACTCTTGTTCAGCAGCAAGCCTGAAGATGTCTGCATCATTCCAGTCGTCGAGGGCAGAAGCGACAAGGATAGAGTTTTTAATGACATAGTAAGGTGGAAGAGTAGGGTCGCTGGAGATGCGCCGTCAGTGTCAAACGCTGCAAAAGAGACGGGAGCCATGTACTCACGTCAGGTTGTGCTTGGCGGCTGCAATACATCCGTCCATGTCTTGGGTATCAAACTGAGTTCTGGCAGCCTCGTACTGTTTGCGGTAGAGACTGCTCTTGTAAGGATCTTGAGGCATTCTGTTGGAAGGTTGCGCAGATGTTATCGTCAATCGATTGTGTTGGGTAGCGGAAGAGGTAAGGGAGAAAGGTAGAGCGTGATCAAGGTGAGAGGCGCAATGCTCTACGCGTTGCCAAGGCTTTGTCCGGCCAGCACACAACAAACGCACAAGCAAACGCGCAGAGTAAATTTGAGGAGAAATTTTTTGGCTGCTGCTTCCTCGTCGCTCATACCCCGCACCTCAAACGATGTGCTGCGTTACTGCTTAACAGTCATTATCTCTGCAGTTTGCTCATTCCATTGTCGCGACAAAGGATACGCAGGCCCACAGACAAGTAAGTCACTGTCATAACTGCCATTTTTAGATGCCATAGCTAACAAAAAGAAAAGGATGGCAGACCGTGCTCGACGAAGCTCTCGTGCCCACAAGCCATCGATTATTCTGGCCGAACACGTCCAGGAAGACAGCGGCGATGAGGAGTACGAGGAGGAAGGAGACGAAGAAGAGACACGGAGCATCAAATCGAGTGGTAAGAGGCGCGGAGCAGCGACGAGTCCAAAGCCAGCGCCAGCGAAGAAACCACGTCGTCGCCCGAAAGCATCGAATCCGCCAGCCGCGCCGTCTAATAGTTTGTTGAAGCCGGTGCCGCAAGCTCCATCATTCCATGTCAACGACGTCAGTCATCTGCGCATGCAGGAAACTCCAGATACCTTGATCTTGAAACGTTGGTTCGGCATGCGAGCCGGGCTCGAGATCCTCAGAGAAGTTCCGCCAACATCAATGGCAGACCACACCATGACACCGCTCTCTGACCGAGCCGATGTACCAGGTCGCAGCTTCAAGTTCAAGATCCATCTCACAGACATCCCAGTGAACTGGGACCCTGTCGAAGGCGAAGCGCAATCCTCGAATATGCTTACCACGAAGGCAGAATTCGATGCAATGGAGAAGTACGAGAAGGCCGTCTTGACCTGGAAGATCGATGTGTGGAACGATATGGACCCCGAGCCCGACAGACATGTGATACAGCTCTTCCCGGAGGCTCCAAGAGTGAGGAGCAAAGCTCTGCAAAATTACAAGGGAGGCCGACCAATTCCGACCAACCGACAATACTTCCGTAGAGGTGGGCCCCTCGATCTCACTGTCTGTCCGACACGAGTCGGTGTCGAGAAGGTGGCCGCGGAAGCGTGTATGTTGCTCAACAAGTACCCGTTAGCTCTCGACCGGTCGAATTTCCCCAACATGGCCGCTGGTAGCGATGGGAAAGACAACGACTCGCGTAAAATCATAGAGCTCATGTCTCTTCAGGCTCTCGACCGCTCGTTCGATTTCCGCAAAATCCGGTATTGGTTCCGCAATCCTATCCAACCAAACGCCGGCCAGTATTTCCTCCGTCCGCATCTGATAGTAAGCCCGAACTCAAAAGGTGCCCCCGGGAACTCATACATTTTCTTTCTTCCGGTCTTCGATACGAAGCCAATGAAAGAAGATGGCAAATTTGCGAACGAAAGACCGAACGCCTGGATGAGGCTGCGTTTGTCAGACACTACAGTCACAAAGCAAAACATTGAACAGCTTCCCGACATCCCTTCATACTGGGGCCTGGAATATCAAGTCCCGAAGAATGTGTCGAAGATGCGATCGAGCAACATCTCGCCCGATGATATGGCGAAATTTGTGACCTATCTGTCGTGGAAGTTTTTCGGTTTTGTAGGGACTCGCGAAGCTATGCAAACTCTCATCGCCGAATTGAGCACGTTCCGGCTGCAAAAGCTTGCTCCATACCAGCAGGGACCTTTCGGTGGCAAGTCAATCTTCTCTTGGAACGGTTACATTCTTGGCTTCGGGGGTCACGTCTTGAGAACTATTCGTGGAGCCGTACCCACGATAGCTCCGGAACTTCCGAGACCTGCAATTGCATTATGCATGCAGAGTGCGTACGAGGTTTACAAGCGCGAGAAAAGTACGCGGGCAATGATGGACGAATTATTTGTATCGGCTCAAGAACTATCTTCTGGCGGCAGGTCCATCCTCAGCCTCCGAAATCATTGCAAGTGCTCGGACGGCATCGAGAGGACTCTGGAGGCGCATCACTGTATGTATTGTCTCAGACTCGTGATCTGTGCGAACATGACATGGCTCGAAGATGGACGTCTCGTATGCTCCTCGCATCTGAAGTCCGGTTCTGTACAAGAGCCATCGGTTCCTACGGCACGAGTGAAAGTCCGAGTCAGCTGGTTCGAGCGAGGCCTCGAGTCACGTATCCGAACTGCCATACGCGATGCGCTCTGTACAGAAGCCTGGATCAAAGACAATAACTTCCAAGACGCGTACGGGGTCGAGCGCACCGACACATATGCACCATCTATGTTGAACGTATCGCCGGACGCCGTTTTCCCACTGGAATTCGCCGATGGTCAGTTCTGGGTCCACCATCCCAGTAATGTTGTCCTAACAACCTACTTCATGAACGAATGGAAGGGTACCGACATTCCGATGGTCCTGGTAGCCTCATCAGCTGCTGCGAAGTCGCGCCGCCCCGACGTGTACCTCGTGGACATTGAGAAGAGCTTCGACCACTTTTGGCGAATCAGAATACTCATTCCATACGCCAAAGCATTGCGCATTAAGCTTGCCACAAAGGCCCCGTTAAAGTGGTGGGAAAACTATTCACGCATGATGCACTGTGGTGTCTATGATGGCTCAGAAGGTCTTTACCAGTTCAACTACCGTACTTACCACTCACTCAAACTGGCTGAAGGCGACAAATGGACTCAGGATAATATTTTGCGTTTGGACAGAATATGTCGAGCCATCGAACAGAGTGCTGTTTACAACCCGAAGGGATTATCACTTCCTCGGGGGCGCCGGTTGCCTCAGGGCATACCTGGAGCGCCCTGGCCGTGGAATCCAGACCACATCTACGACAACCACGATTGGGAGTACCTCAATCGTCTGTTCTCCCATCGTTTCCACAGGATGGACACGATGTGCGACTGGAAAAACGATCATCTTCAAGAGTGTGGAGAGACTTTGTTCCTTACCTGCGTGATCCTATGGTTTGCGTTGGATGGGGGCAAAGACGAGCTTCTCGGCTTGCGGATGACCGTCCACATCCGTCATCCTTTGAGGTTCTCGATTGGGCGCGCGCTGCACGTTCAGCCCGGGTCTATCATGAGGACGGGTTGGACTGTTCGGTATGTGCAAGCAAAATCATCCTATTGAGTATTCGTTGATGTTTTCTAGACACCCAACATCATTGGAAGACTACGATGAGTCGCTGAGAACGATAACCATGGAGACATGGATAGCGAACCGGTAAGTTCTTCGAAACGGCAGATATCTGTGCTGGTGACATGTAACTAACGTTGAACAGTGGTAAACTAGACTGTATGATTCCATACACACTCAAATACATTTTTCACATACTGATAAAGTTTAGTTCCGGTCACAGCGTCTAATGTGGCAAAGATGCTGCAACTACTCGAGGAAGTTCCAACACAATCTAAGTATTGGTCTGCCTATCCGCCAGACCTTTCAGGGACATCGATCAAGCTGCCTAGGGATTGGAGATCAGAGCGCATCGGTGCCACCCAGATTGAAGAGCTCACAGATGATGAGGAACTCAAGAAGGACTACGAGGCCGGTGCCAGAGAAGAAGATGACATGCCGCCCAAGGATATTTTTGGCGAGGTCAATAACGATCTTCTCAAGGATGTTGAGGAAGATACGATGGGTGACAGTGATTTGGCGGAGAACGAGGAGCCATCGTCGACACTTCAGGACGATGTTGATTTCCTTTTGGAGCAGGAAAAGCATGTCCCGGACGACGAAAGGGAGCGTTTCAGGAACGCAGTTATGCGCCTTGGCAAAGTTGCGGGAAAGAAAAAGGCTTGAGTGACCAAAAGCTCGTAATAGACGGTGGATGCTATGGTTCTCGTAGCGGTTCCGCAGATAGAGATGGACGTGGCTGCAAGGCAGCACGAGTGAATGAAATTCTCAGAGATCCCCAGTGTTACTGTACTTCATGCTTTCGTTTCCGCTGGGAGACTCAAACACGGCTGTTTGTCTGCGGCTGCATCGAAATTCAGATCTTTACCGGTGTGATGTAGTGTTCTCTCTAGTCCTCAAGATTCCCGCCAGAAGCCTGTGACTTGGCGGAAAACTCTAACCATGGCTTCTTTGCTACAATTCATGCTTTCTCCAGTCCTGCAATAAAGTCCTAATAGGTCTTGCGTTCCTGAGGTCTCCAACGTTTCCATTCTCTTCCGATTCCACGTCAAGCTTCTCTTCTTCCGAGTGACAGACTTCTCTTCTTAACATCTGATTATTGTCCTCTGTGAATCAGCCGCAGCTCGGTCAATCGGCGGATTTTCCTGCCTAAGTATCTTTTGCAGGTGTGCAGAATGCGACCGAGAAATTCTCCGAAGCAATGATCCTCGTCCGAGCCATGGACATGCTCTTCCTTACCAGCTACTTATCTTCCTCTGTAGTCCCGCCAGAACTTAAGCAATCGGCGGAATCATGTTCTAATGTTGTTTTTAGGCATGTGTGATGAACTGCAAAGATCTTTGAGCATAGCGTCTGTTTCCGCCACAGATACCTCCCCCGGCTGAACTTGCGACTAATGTATCTTCTCTCTTTACCTCCCTCTTCCAATGGTTATGAGCTACAATGGTCTTCGTTCCTTGTTAGGGAATGTCCAGTTCTTAATGCAGCTAAGGTTTCCGCTTTGTCACTCATGCATGGCTGAAAGTCGCTGCTGTCTTTCGTGGTCAGCTTTCTGCATGTATTGCGATGGCCCTATTTTGATAATATCATGATACATGGTAATTCTTATCTCAACTCCTGTGGAGACCAATGTCGCACTCGACTTGAGTTCCGCCCCATAAGATCTTTTGTGGCGGAACCTGGGACCTACAAGGTTCTTGACCTTGTCCCTCATCATGATGGAATTTGAATGAACTATGCATCCAGGTTTCCGCCGCCGGATGCTCTTTTGGCTGAGAGGAGGACGTTGGGAGTATGCCATGTAAATGTAATTCAATTTTCTTTCTCATTCTCGCCCCCCAATGAACTTCAGCCAGTGTAAAGTTTAGCGGCGGAAGGTACATAATGTCACATTTGGTCGTTCGTGCAGGAATATGCTTGTTAATTTCGAGTATCCGCCGGGAGGACTTGTCGTTGCGGAACCTCGTGCGAGGGAGCCCTTAGATCATGATGAGAAAAGATGTGAGCGACGTTCTGGATCGTGTTGAGGCAGAGACCAAGTCCGCCTTTATGTTTGCTGGCGGCGGATATCCAGGTCTGCTGACTACTAGCTATTATGTTTAGGATATGCGAAGGAGGTATGCATTTCAGCTGGATCAAGATTTCATGGCGGGAGGCATTGCTCATAGAGATGCACGAGAACGTTGTGACTGGGAAAATTACAAAAGACATATTAGCTATTAGATCAGCCAGGTTCACGATGAAAGGCTGCATTGCGAAGGTGCCAGGATGGTCAGGTAATGAAAGGTTATGACATTGGCAGAGCTTGATCCGCCATTGTTTTGGTAGATGGCTGTTTCCTCAGCAGCACTGTATGCTAACTATGTGCATAAGAATGTATATGCGATGAAATTTCCGCGAAGACATCCGCTACTTAAGGCTTTGATGGCTGATAGTAAAGAGTTATTGCGTTGTCGTGACTCTTGCACAAGATGTTATCACAATGCTGATCTTTGGCAATGATCCGCTAGGATGGTATCTGGCGGCTGTACAGCAGCTGTGACACTGTCAGGACAAGCATGCTGAAGGAATGGCAGTGCGATGATTTATCTCACGACAGATCCGCCGCGGCTTTATTTGCTAGCTGAAACAAAGGTAAGCCACTAGGAGAAGGTTGTATGAAGAGCTATGCTTGATAGATGCGTGTCGTGGATTTGAATCCGCCACGTGAACTGATGCTGGCTGACTTCTGTGTGGTATAGCAGTGGAGCGATATGTCATCCTAATGCCAATGCAAGCAATGCGGTAATCCGATCTCCGCAAGGTTCACTGCTGCCAGCTGATTTTGAAAGAGGTAGGTAGTAAGGTTGCATGTATCCAAGATGTCAAGACGAGAACCCTTCAGAATCAGGAACAGCCGGGATCACGACAGGTGGCTGGTTCCCATGCGGGGTGAAGGTAAAGTATTATGCCAATGCTATGACTATCGCCAATATGAAAGAGCGGTGTGGAGGTCGGGCCGCTGATTTTGATGCACACGGTAAAGGCGGCGCACGGGTTCAAGCAGGTTCAAAGTGAAGGTGCATCGCTATGAGAAACTGCTGAGAAAAGGAATCCCGGACTGAGCTGCGGTCGAGTCTTCGTTCGATGTCGACGAAGTCTTCCTGTTCTCTGGAAGTTCATCTCGCAAGATGGATGTCCGCGAGAGTAGAGTTCAACGGCGGATATGAACTGACTAAGAGCGCAAGTCGAGGTAATCAGAATATATTATCGCTGCCGAAGTCTAGATCATCGTTCCGCTGTGATGGACATCAGTGGCGGATAACAGCGTACCTTGACCAATGTAAATTGTGTGCATGAGAAGTCACAAACCCTGGCAGCCTATGGCAACTCATCCGCCAAACTGCTAACTCTCGGCGGAGAATGTAGCACTTGACATATGCCATGTATGTGGATATTCAGTCCATAGAAGTCTTGTTCCCTCATTTAGAGATCCGCTACTTTGGTATTGCTTAGCGGAAGTCATAACAGTAGGCATATGCGAAATTCGTGGATATGAAGTCACGAGAAGTCTCTTGCTTCACTTGCGGATCCGCCATACTGATATTGCTCAGCGGAGATGCCCGACGTGGACATACGTAAAGAGAAGTGGAATAGTCTCATTATGCTAAGATAAATCCGCCATGCTGATATCGCTTAGCGGACATAAATGCAGTTCAATGTATAAGGTGAAGCGATGTGGCGATTTACAGAAAAATCGTGTGGGGAGCCTATCAATCCGCCGCGCTTCATTCCTTCGGCGGTCACTGCTAGATTAGCATGATTACGAAGAGGAATGCCAAATGTCGGATAATAGGAAATTTATACACGTCAAAATCCGCCGTGCTTAGCATTTTCTGCGGATCGAGATGCCCACGACTATTGGTCGGGGGAGGAGGGCAATGTCTCAACGAAAGAATTTTATAAAGATGCGAGTGGCAGGAGACCCGCCAGCCCGTGCTTGCGAGGCGGATATATGAAAACATCAACATGGCTCTGCAAATCTCAAGTGAAACAGGTTTGGTGAAGATTTAATTCCTGTAAACTAGGTAGGTGATACATAGATTGACTTTCCGTGAATTACATAGAAGAGAGAGAGTTCACGCTGTCTTAGCAACTAGGCGATAAAAAATGGAATGATCGAGATGAACGACTGTAGATCAGCCATTGATACATGGTCTGGCTGAATTGAGTCCATTCCACGAGATATTTCTGCGCTAACTCTAGGGCGTAGGTTTTCCTTGTCTAGCAAAAGCACCCCGCCACTCACCATCTTGACAGCTGTGATTTCTAAGCACATTTGATCAATACAAGGCGCATTTGCCCTTTCACAGAGATTTACAATCCGCTGCCTAGCGGCCTACCGGCGGAGTACATTGAATTCAGGAAGACTTGTGACATGTCTTCAGGACAGCGCATTACAACCTCCCAGGTAGCTGAGATCCGCAGATACCTGAATGTATGGCGGAAACTCACAGAATATCAATGAATTGAATCCCTACAGCAATTAACAGCAAATGATGCAGTTATTCTTATTTTCCGTTATAACCTATGATCACGGCGGAAGTCTATGTAGATTGGTTTGCGTTGATCTCCGCACCCATAGCTAAGAAAAACTTAGGCATCCGCTGCACTATGAATAGGCAGCTGATTCAATCGTGGTGTGTGAAAGATCTACTTTGTAAAATCAACCTTATTTTTCACTGCAAATGTTGCCGATGGCGGACGTAGTTACGACAGAGAACATTTAGCAATCTCCGCCACTAATTAGAACCATGGTAGAAGTTTATATACCAATGATAGTCAAGACGCAAGATTAAAAAATGCCTCATCCTGAATGCAAGGGCTTTACTTCTCCGCCATCGGTACGATCTACAGCGGGGGGTTAGCATGAAGTCAATGAGCGTGAAGAGGCTGCGCCAATACGTTAGTTTCCCGCTGCTCACTATGGCACTGGCGGTCTCATCGACCATGGTTTTCACTCGTCCAAAAGTCTCAGAACTTCAGCTATCCGCCAATCCGCAAAAATATGGCGGTCTTCTCCAAAAGGCTTGCATGACGAGGTTTTAGCGGTTGTGGAGTATCAATGTGGACAGTCACAGGGATCTCGCGCCAATGAAGCGACCGGTATTTGAAACACCACATTTCATCGTAAGTTTTCAGGGTGACCATATAGAATATCAGAAAAGCAGAATAAATCGTGGTAAAGCGAATGTTTTCTTGCTAACACTGGCGCAGAGACTGGAAATTGCAGTGCTTCTATGGACTCCTTCAAATGCACATCAAACTCTCTTTTCCCGCTAACCCCCAAGTCTACGGCGGAAGTATGCATTCTTTCTAATAACTCATGGTGTAGCTTTAGAAATATTTCGATCGTCATTAGTTCGCCAGCGCCGAACTTGGTGGGATCC
>NW_001884581.1:205693-268773 GCF_000146915.1 Parastagonospora nodorum SN15 | reverse complement strand
CTGGCTTGTGATTTAGTACTATGAGAATGTCATCCAAGCCGGATTGCACTGCCACAATTTGAGCGTATTTTGATATCCACATTATAATCGCATTTGCAACGTACAGAGAAATAAAGACTTTACCGCCAGCCGTGACCTCGAAGGCGGACTGGGCTGGCCAGTCTTTCTAACAATGCCGCTCAGCCACACATCGACATCGCTATGGAACAGCCCTTGTAGTCTCAGCCAGCGGGTAGTTGGGGATGCACATGAATGTTGACAATGTTTAGCAAATGGCTATCATGGTGGATGTTCCGCTACCGAAGACTCCATCGGCGGAGTGCTTACATCTTCCGTGCTCATCAAAATCCCCATGACACGACTCCGTGTACCAATATCCCTCAACAACATCCGAGAAGTATCGTATGTGTGGCGGTCGGTACTGAATCTCATTGTGTGGATGCGAAATTCTCGTGGACAATAATGACAGCCTTTTACCGCCAGAAAAGGATCAATCAGCGGAGATGACTCATAGTAGAATATGAGGGGGGGATAGTTCTTGGACGACAGGTGTACGAAGCTTCCACCTCTCGAAGTGCATGCGGCGGAAGTTCAATGTGCGTTACGAGGCACGGCGAATGGAACGTTCAGCGAAAGACACATCACATGGCGGGTACCATAGACTTGACTACACACAATTTGCTTTGTAGATGCCAAATGAATTCGCATATTGGAAAAAGTTGCAAGCAGAACTTTTCTAGGATGTTGAATTTGCGGCTTTCTGGTTCAGCTGAGAAACAAGGTCAAGGCGGAACTTAGACAACGGATGTCTTAAGCTGGCAGGCCTACTATTCATCGAAGAGAGAAGAAAATTTTGATCAATAAGATGCCCTTGACGCTGAAGCAGCCTGTAAACTTCAAGCTGGCGGGAAACTTACATGACCGCATCTGCAGAAGAGATGTGTCGGGCGAAGTGCGCCCCTTCATTGTGACCGACAAGGTTCCCAGAGCTGAGGGAGAATTAAACATGATTTGAACACTGCAACAAAATTTCCAATCAGCCAAACTAATTCCTACATGGCGGAACGTTGTCCATGTGGAGGTGCTCAAATTTGTTTGTGTAGCCGCCACTCGACGTAATTCTAGCTGGTGTCAACATGTGGCAATTACATAACGCTGTCTTTTAAATCAGCCGCGACGGAGACGAGCGGCTGGTTCAGTAGACGAATTAGAAGTATCTAATGACATATTTATACTAGGATGGATGAACTACAACATACGGAGGAGATTACATAACAGCCGTGTGAAGCTTTAGTAGCTGAAATTTGTGACCTACCAATCAGCCTCAGTACGTATAGAATGAAATCAAGAGTGCGAGCTAGGATAAATTCCCCGCCCCAGCTAGGACGCAAGGCGGAAGTCTGAGCCAGCGTAGCTGCCGCCGGAACATAACTTGGTGCTGTAAGTAATAGTTTTTATATCAGCTTGAGAAATTGAGAAAGAGAGGAACGAAGATTTGCATGAGCATTAGTTAAGTATTTAGGAAATGCAAGTTACACATCATACAAGTCTTGTATTTTTTCTCGAGAGTTTTCTATTTAAATATGTCGCAAAGTCAGTAAGCAAATGAACAATTCCGAAACTCCTTTCCAGTATCAGAATCCCAATCCGAGATTTATCGACTCCCTAATCGAAAGAAGTAAATTAGAAAATGGCAATTTTCGACCCTGAAAGAGGTCGTTCAGGATCGATGCAAGTAATTTGTGACAAGGAAAAAGACTTTTCCACCAGATCAGCGAGCGATAGCTCCACCTGCAAACCCCAGTCAGCCAAGGCCGCGAAGCTATCAGATGCAGTTCACCACGGCTCTCCTAAGATTCCCTCGCGAGGAAATCTTCAAACGAACAAGGGACAGGCGATGTATCCTTCTCTTCGCCACCTGCTCCGTCATCTTCCTCGTCCTTCTCTAGCTTGATCTTCTTTTCATTCTGCTCAAAGGTTTCAGTTGCAGCCTTGCGCTTCTGGGATGCTTCACTTTGCTTCGCAATTCCTGTCGTCACCCTCTTCTTTGCTGCTTTCTGGTCCTGAGACTCCACTTTCCGACTCTTTGGCACTGAGCCTCCCAGATGAGTTATGAGTCGTTCAAGGCTACCACGGTTCCGAAACTCTTCTGCGTCTTCTCGAGTGAACCAGTGTGTTCTAGTGTCAAATGATTCAGGAATCTTTTCAGCACATTGCAAATCGTCAACGGTGTCCAGCATCTTGCCCAAGACTTTTTCCAGTTCTTCGTCGCCGAAACCAGTAAAGTCCCAGACCTCGCGCATACGTTCAGCATGGAATGTGACCAGCGACTTCTTGTCGTTCTTGTCGGAAGATTGCATTGGAATGACCCTACGGGCTGATCCAATATCCCACTTTCTGGACCCTCGATCGAATGTAACCTTGTATTTCGGTTTGCCTTTGTCATTTAGATTGAGCCAGCGATCGACATTGGCGAGGCTGAGCTTTGAGAGCGCACCCTCCCGGTATGCTTTGTCAATGTGCTGCGGTATGCCAATGTCTGTACGAGTGAATTCGCTCTCAGATTGCCAAACGGTCCGACCCATAAGTGTCAGTCGGCTGATGTTGTTGATTGGGCTGGCGAGGTTTTTCTTGGTGTCCAACACGTCACCTTCAGAGTTGATGCTCCACCCCCGACGAAGGATGTAGTAACGATTGCCTGGTGGAAGGTACGCGTTGACGGACAAAAACTTTTTGCTGTGCTGACACTCGTTGCAATTACGAACATCGTACGGGACGATGACAAGCCAACCAGTTCCGTGAGAAGTTGAGCAGTACTTTGCGGACTTCTCTTTGTAGAAGTTTTTCTCGGGCCCCTCTGACATACCTGCGTAGAAGATGGTGCCTGGCGGAAGAATGTAACCTTCTGACTCCCACATCTGCCGGCCCCAAAAACTTTGAAGTGTCCGCACGATGTCCTGCTCAGATGCCTCGAGGTACACGATGACTCCGTTCTTCGGATTGTCCCTCCAGGTCTGTTTCATATTGGAGTCTGCCTTCTTTTTTGGTGTAGGTTTTGCTGAAGGTGTTGTGGATGATGCTGTCTTGCTCTTGGCGCTCCGTGGCCCTTCTACTTCGACCTTGATGTTTCCAGCAGCCTGTGTTGTGTTCTGCTCCGCTGGAAATGGCAGACGGATGGGTGGCTTCGAAACCACAGCCCAATCTTCGTCATTGATTTGAGTGGTCAAAGGTGTGAGTCTGTCTGAAGCAGAGTGTTCCTCGATGTAGAGCTGATGCAGCTCTGCCTCAAATGCAGCAGGACCCGCCGTTCCGGTTGATTGTAAGGCCCGATGTACCAGTGCTCTCGAAATGTTGTATGATGGATGCTTCTTCTCGGTCATCATCTCGCCGAGTGAAGAGAGGCCGGAGCAAATGTCCTTGCTAGCCTTCTGCAGGTCTTGCGCGAGTTCATCGGGATACTTGATACCAGGAGGATTTGGATCAAATGATGCGCCACCATACAAACGTATCATATCTTGCCTCTTCGCAGGAATCTGTTGCAGTTGATGTATGGCTGATGCAAAGTGTGCTTCTGCCGAGAATATTGCTGTGTCAATCCGATCGGAGACATGGTCCTTGATCTTACTCAGCCACGCCAATTTCTCTGCTGCGATGTGCTGAGCGATGCTGTTTGCTTGCTCGTTTGAGAAATGGATGCCTTGAATGACGGTGTTCTCAACCACAGGCTGTGCGCTGGCGGTCTGCAGGGTGAGGGGAGACGCGCTTGAAGATGTTGCGGGTGTGACCGGATGTTGCGTCAAGTCGGTCTCACCTTGTGCACGAGGCGTGGAACCCCGATGCAAGACTAGTGCATCTTCACCCAGCTGTGCAGTTGCGTGTTGATTCGATGCATTGGCGATGTCGGTGGCTGCGCCAACGCCTGCGGTGGAGGTTGGCTCGATGCTTGACGCCTGGACCAATTCGGGGTCAGGCAATGACAGTGCCATGCCAATCGGCTCAAGCGCACTTCCTGATAAGGTGCTACTCACGCAATGAACTCGAGGTGCAGTCGATGTCGAGGATGCTTCACGCAGGTGCAGTCGCAATGATGTAGAGGTAGTAGGTTGTTGAAAACGATGGGAAGGTTTAAGATATAGTTTATTGATCGAAGAAGTCAGTCGCATGTTTATCAGCTGATTGACCTGGAGCCACAGGTAAGAGCGCGCAGTTGCCAGAATCTAGCGGTGAGAGCGCGCAGTTGCCAGAACCAGGCGCAAGGTAAGAGACAAGACAAATCCATATCATGGTACCGCAATACCAACCTTCAAGTGCGTACAGGCAGCTTGAATTCTTGCTCGGTCGCATCGATAGTTTGAGCAGTGAGGCGCCGTTCACGACGCTGCCAGGCAGTGGAGCCCCACTGAACGGCAGCAACAGCACTGGCTATGGAAAGCGAGATATCGCCGTTATGCCGCAGGATATCAAGAAGTGGTACTAGACTTATACCTATAGAGGTCATCAATAAATGGGTAATGGGGGCGGCAAGAAAGGTCATCGCGCATGGTTGATAAACTACTTCCATGGGTGACTAAAACACCCGGAAAAAAGTCGCGATAGCTATAATTCCATACAATTGAATAGTTCTATCAATTACAGCTTATTTGAGTATATCGTTGTGTCGCAAAGCATCAGTTCTACGAGGCGCGTTACCAAGCTCGGATGCGCGCTCTCACGTTGCGGAAAAAGCGAGATTTAGCAGCTTCAGAAAATCTATATGCAGGATGATGTTTCCTCCCTCTATGTAGACAGCTCTACTTAAGTCTGTCTTAAGAAAAGTTAGAAGACTTCCTAGAGGCATTCGCACGTTTTTTGAATTATTTTCTCTTTATTCTTAGACTATTGTCGCAGCCTAGCTGCATTAGCTATTTCTCGCTTCTTCTACAACTTGAGAGGCACGATTGCACATTTGGTGGGCCGGCCTATGTAGTACAGCATCCAAAACTAAGCTCCATCGTAGATACGATCTGGGCTGCTAGAACGCTGCCGATGCTAGAATAATGCTAAATGATTACTGCGTGATTTATCACCCTGCCACGTTCTCCACCTGTCTTCTTCCGTCACTACCCAGAACACCTTCATGCCTCTCAGCCTGCTTTTCCGTCACATCGCTAGCAAAGATCTTCGTGATCGCTTCAATCGTCGTGTTGCCACCACTAAACACAACCCCAATATTCCAGCCTTCATCCCCAGCCTCTTTCTCCACCATCTTCCTAAAGTCCTCATTGTACAATATCGTCGCTAACCCCACCACTGCGCTCGGCTCTACGAAACACTTCATCCGCTCCAGCACCAACTTCATCGCGTCTTTGATGTTTTGCTCCGTCACCGCATACAGCCCTTCAACGTATTTCTTGTCCGACACAATCTTCCACGTGTGTTCCCCAAGCGGCGTCCGAAGACCGTCCGCAATCGTAAGCGTCTTCACACTCGTCACCCGCTCGCCAGCCTCAACACCCCTCCTCGCATCATCGCCTCCTTCAAAACTAGGCTCTGCACCAAACACACGTATCGAAGTAGGTTCCAGCGCGATGGAAATGCCAGACAACATGCCTCCACCTCCACACGGCGCAATCACCGCATCCAATCCTGCTTTTCCCTTCCTACCCAGCTCCGCATCCGCAGCTAGTAATTCCTCCACCTCCTTCTCAATCTCAATCCCCATCGTGCCCTGGCCCAACATGATGTCCGGGTGATCATATGGCGGGACTAATATCGCGCCCGTCTCTCGCTGGACTTCCGCAACGACAGCCTCGCGCTCCACACTTGTGCTCCCGCTGAAATGCACATGTGCTTTTTGCGCCTGCGTGCCTGCAATCTTGCTCGGCGTCGAGATAGTCGGCATCACGATGTGTGCAGGGATGGAGAATGTGCGGGCTGCGAGGGAGAGGGCTTGTGCGTGGTTTCCTGTATCGTCACAGTCAGCTCTACCACATCCTCTTCTTTCTAGGAATAATACATACCACTACTATGCGTAACCACCCCTCGTCTCCTAACTTCCTCCACCCCAAGCTCCTCGATTAACCTCCCCACCGCATGAAACGCCCCGCGCACTTTGAACGCACCAATGCGCTGGAAATTCTCGGCTTTGAAGAACAGCCGGATAGTCGGGTTTGCAGGCGTTTGACCCGCCCATTGTGTTTTTTCCAGCGCTTGAGGTGTCTGCGGTGTCGATGCGAGGGTGGATAAGGTGGTGTTGGTTAGAATCGGTGTGCGGTGGATGTGTGGTTTGATGATTTCGTGGGCGCCGATGACGGAGGCGCGGGTTAGGGGGCGGGAAGAAGTGTTTTGAGACATTGCTGCGTGGCTGGAGAGAGATTTGTCGGGTTTCTGGGGCCCATTTTGTATAAGATGTTTTTTTGGTTGCATGAGATGACGGGATGGTGGGGGTGAGGGGGATGAGTCATGTGTATAGCCGATATGCTTCGGCATGAGTCTGAGCTGGATACATGATTACATGTCTGCTGATGAGGTGTTGTAAATGTCTGTACAGCCTCATGGAATGGTACATAGTAGATGTTGATGTGTATGCGTGTGTGAGGAGAGTCTCAGTAGGCATGTCTGGATACGGTAAAGAGAACCTGATATGCTAGCGAGGAGGATCTCAGTACGAATGTCCGCGCAATATGATTGGGACCTGATATGTCAGCCAGAAGGATCTCAGTGCATGAGGCAGGAAAGTGTCAGAAGAAACAAAAACAGAGTAGATTCCGAGGATATACAATCCTATATGCACCTAGACTTTTCAACGTCTAGTATCCGCCAACCACCGGCCAACCAACACACACCACTACTCCACCAAGGTCACTGCGATGACGCTCTTGAGCTCAGGGACCCATATGTGGGTCTTGAAGGTCGACAAATATCCCAAGGGCGACTGCTGCACAGTGATGGTGACCTTGCGGGCGCTAACCGCAAAAGCCGCAGCTGTCATGATGGCTAATGTAGCCATGTGGTTGCCGGAGCGAAAGTCCGGGATGATTTCCAGGTCAAGAACGTCGAGGTTGGAGAAGCCAGTGGTCGCATTGGTGAGGTTACGCAGCGAACGCGCACCCGGGCAATGCTGCATGAGTTCATTAACGGAGCCAAAGGGGTGAAGCATGAACCTGTCGCTACCAGGCTGAGCGATGTACATGAAGTCGTGTAGGGTGATGCTGACTTGTATGCGGCGGAGGAGGTGGCGGAAGGCGTGAGGAGGCAAGAAGGGTGCCACTGAGACGTCGGCAGCCCATCCCAAGTCGTTGCCGTTGTCAAAGACGAAGGTGTGACCCTGGTAGAAGGGCTTCATCATGACCATGGGCTGGGGCAAGCACCAGAGGCGAAACTTCTTGAATGCGCCAAGGCCGGTGAGGATGTCAAACCACTTCTTGTTCATGATCCGACCAGGCTTGTTGTACACGGGTATGACCATGATGGTGTAGGCCATGATCTCCATGGTGATGTCCATGGGTAGACGCTGCCACATGGGGCCCATAGGCTGGACCTCGTTGGGAATGATGTTGAAGTCGGACATGGTGAGATTGTCGAAGAGAAGTGAGAACTGATTCAGGAAAGAGTTACAAAGGTGGAATGGATCTGATGGAGACGTATGTTCGAGCTTCTGGAAGGATTTGCTGCCGAAAATAGATGTGAGGAGGTAATGAGCTCGAGGTTTGCTGAGGAAACCGGAGTAAAGGGGTGCGAGCAACCTCTTATGTACCTCACGAGCGGCGAAGCCTGCAGCGTCTGTACAGCTTCATCGCTCATATCGAAGATGAACGTGAACTGTAGATACTGCCATGCTCAATCTACGAGTCGGAAGCGGAGAGCAAGGTCGGTTCCTGGCTTCTCATTCGCCCGAAAGGCGTCACTTGGGTCCGTATAGTCCCGTGCACGAGGAGCGGTTTACTCAGCCACTGCGAAGACCGGTGTAACTTACCCCTTTTTGGCTTTAGTATCTTCATTCCTGGTGCCCATTGGCGCAGGGTATGACGCCTAAGTGATACAGACCCACTGCTGGAGACTTCCTGCCAGGAAGACAGCAGTTCACGGTGAACTCAAAGGCAGAGAGCAGGGAGGCGAGTAAAGCGGGTGAGTAGGAGCTTTGCTAAGCCTCTAGCTCGCGGCCAAAATCAGCTTGGACTCGGGGATCGAGATCTGCTTCTCCGTGTGAAGACCCAGGTCGAAACTCATCGAAGTGTGTGGTCTGAAACGTGAAAGAGCCCCGCGGAGACTGTGGGAAGCACCATATCGGCGGGGCTGTCCAGATGGTACATCTGATCCTCTGTAGATCCGTCTACAGGTACGAAAGCAGCCCAGCATACATCTGGCACATACAGGAGCCTCCCCAGTCTCTTCCACGTCTGCTGAAGCTTTACGTGGTGCCTGACGTTGTGTCATGACAACATGCGAAGAGCTTTGACCCCTCCATATGACCACCAATGAGGGTCGTCGTAAATCCAAAGACCGCGGACACGCCCGAATCAGCTACCGAACGACAACGACCCGAGACCCTTGCTCATACAGCGATGAAAGACGGATCATGCGGAGAGTGTGCGTGACGTGTACACAGGAAACACCAAGTAGTAGGACCACACAGCCGCCGATGAGTGTCGTCCTGATTCGAAAGACCTCACCTACGCCAGCCTCAACGACGACCGAACGACAACAACACCCGAGAGACTCGCTCGTACGCGTTGGAAGATGAAAGATGGACCAAGGCGAGCGGGGCGTACAGAAAAGAGAATGAACGCAGCTGTATGGGCGCTACAGGAGAGCCCGCGTGTAGTTGAGGACATAACACACTCCGATCCGCTCCATATAGGTAGCCCATAATTACGGATCAGCATGGTGCAGACCTGTGTCTCAGTTGACTGCAATGGGGAGATGTGTGCTTTGACAATGAAGTGAGACTATAAGGTATTAGTGATGAACACGAATGGAATGTCAGAGCGTCGGACATGATTAGAATGGTAAGCCGACACGGAAAGAGGTTAGAATGAGACATGAGATTGAACAAGGACTGCTGGAATGAAACACCTGGAAGGAATTAGTGTTGCACATATAAATGAATTTCCAGAGAGTCGGACAGCATGGTGGTTTCGCATAGACTAGACATTGCTAGATTCTGAATGTGGCGATTGCCTTTGTGGACATCTACATCTGCTAATGGACATCGAGCGCCGATTGGAAGATATAAGCACATCGGCTAGGCCTAGGGTCAAGAAGAGCGCAGTGATCGTGTCGATTGCGATCATGCAAGCGTGAAGGTGCCGGTGTTCCTACGTCGAATTAGTGAAGGTTCTCACGAACAAGAGCTAGATGTTGCACACGTTAGTGACACTGGTGAATTAGTACGCATTCAAGGGACAGCCAAAACTTCCTCAGGACGCCGCACAGCCATGGAGAGGAAGAAGCTGTGCGGTACCTGGGGCTGGTTCGATGGTGTTGTGTAGAGGAAGAAGGAAGAGGCAGCGATATCGATCGACGTGTTGTTGGGGTACGTGCGCTCACGTGGATCCGCCGACATCGTCGATCGGGAAAACCTGCCGACGGCCACCCATCCAATCTCACTCTCAGGAGAGAACCTGACTGCCAATGCTCGCCCACCCTGATCAATAGCATGATATGACCAAACGGTCGCGCGACAGTGTCATAGGCTCGTCGCATCCAGCGCCGTCTGAACGAAAAACTTCCCATGATGCTGATGGCACTGGAAGCCAGGAAGACGCGGATGGCTCGGTCTTGAAAAAACAGCGTTCTTTCATGGCCACTTTGGCCTGCGATGCTTGTCGCACGAGAAAGAGCCGATGTGACGAGGATCGCCCAAGATGTGGTAAGTCAATTGGCTAATCACTTGTAAAGTTACTCAGTACTAATATGGATCACAGGCTATTGCAAGGCTATGAACTTGGATTGTACTTATCAGACACGTACCACCAAAAAAGACCAATCTATGGCCGTTGCTATCAATGCTATTCGGAGGCTTGAGGCGAAAATCGAAGATCTGACGGCTGCTGTCACTGTTTCGAAACCCCCACAGTCGGCACCAGCGTCGCTACCATCGGTGGCGATAGTAGACCATCGTTCACCAATTTCAGTAGCCTCTCATCCCAGTCCAGTAAATCATACTCCTGGTTTCAATCCAACTGTTCCCCGTCATGACAGATCGAACATCCATGAGCTCGTCATGTCTCCTCAGGCTGTGGCAACTCCTGGTAGAAGTCCTCTCTCAATCCCAGATATACAAAGCAAAGTCGCGCTCTCTTTCAGTCAACACCGAGTCGCCATTTGGCCAGCGGTGAAGAATGTTCTACCCGTCGAATTCACCGCAGCACGCGCCGGACTTGCGGAGGATTACATTGTCGAGATAGAAAGCCAGCGGGCGTCTGTTCCGATGCATATCGATCGGCCCTACGGTACTATGCCAGAGTCATGGCTGATGAGCCTCCCACAGTCCGTCGTGAAAGGCCTCGCTGATGCTTATTTCGGCGTCTTCCATCGCAACACTCCGATACTCGACAAGTATTTCTTCTACTCAAGCACCCTAGGCAGAGCTACAGCAACTGAGTTTGGCTATGACATCGAAACGTGCCTTGTGCTGATCGTCCTTGCGCTTGGATGCCTGGCAGTGAAAGCCTACGAAGAAGGTGATTTCGCTCTTCCCTCCCGCATACTCTCGTCGAATCCAGGCTTCGTGCGCCCTGACTGGTACGAACTTACAGTGGATGAGACGCCAGGACTCACATTCTTCAATGAAGCCCGCAAGCGATTTGGCTTTATCATGTGCCAGAACGATCTTCAGGCTGGGCAGTTCTATATGCTGTCCACTCTGTACTATGCTCAGATTTTGCGACCACTAGACTCTTGGACGACTGTCAATCGTGCAGCTCTTTGCTGTATGACGACTCTGAGCCGATCAGAGACAATCGATTTCGATGAATGGGAAGGCGACATGTTCTCGCGACTCTTCTGGAACACGTTGATGTACGAAACAGTCATCACCCAAGAACTTGATCTCCTGCCACACAGTGGAATATTGGAGTATGAATCCAACGTACCGTTGCCCAAGTTCACAGCTTGCCCTCGTCCAAAGACATCCATAGCAGAATTGCTTACCGATGAGGACGACTCATTCTTCAACTTTCACTTTCTTGCACAAGCTGCCCATCGCATCATCCTTACCCGGGTCAAGCAGAGCCTGTACTTCTTCGTCAAGAAGGAGGCGTACCCTGGGGTGAGCATCACAGCCGAGATGCATCACCAGCTTGAGCAGTGGCGTGCAAACCTTCCTCCATCATTGCAGTTTTCCGACAACGAGAACGCAGACGACTCGCCCAGTCCCGCCCATGTCATCGCGAAAGCCATGTTGCGCAGCCGATATCTCGTGGCTAAGTTCCATATTGGAAGGCCTTTCCTATACAAAGCGTTGCATGCGCCGGCATTCACCAGCGACGCCGAATACAATGAGGTGCGGAAAGGTCTTCGTGGCGGAATGTATTGGCCAACAACTATGGGCTTGTGCACCCAAATGCTATCAGCTCTGCCCCTGAAGTTTGGCTGGTGTTGCCAGTGCTTTGGCCAGGTGCTACTTTTCCATGCCGTAGCAAGATCTCCAGACCAGAAGTTGAGAGATACTCTGCCAGATGGGTGGCAGGAGTGGGTACAAATCATGATGGCACTCATCGAGAGCTGTGCACGCGACAGTCCCGGGATAGCAAAAGATGCCGAGTTGCTTCGGTTGTTATAGAGGAGCACGTGGACTATCCGGCCATGACGAGCACCATGCCACGGTCCTCTGACAACAAGTAAGAGGCTCTTCGATGCTTGTTCAGATTAAATGTTTGGTCTGGACATATTTTCGACGTTATAGGCTCGGAAATATGGAATTCTAGCGGACTCCGAGTTGCATCAGAGACCACAAGCGAATCAGATGCCGCTGACTCCGCTAGCGCGCTTCTTCTGGGCTGGGCCAAGTCTTGTCGAACAACCACGTTTCAGATAGCCGTTCGCGTCAATTCAAAGATCAGCCCTACGTTTATGCGGTGTGGCTGCACACAAGGAATATGCGCAGATCCGTGCCGAGTCCCGGCGTGTCCAGTTCACAAACAGTCCTGCTGGTAACTTCGGCCAAATCAATACCTGACCACATTTCTGCGAAATCTAGAACAATGCCAGCCCTTGCGTAAAGCCGACAAGATGTCAAATCTCTGGGCAGCTTTGTCTGTTTTGGTGCATTTTGAGGCCGGACGCCTTACTGCAAGTGTCAGAAAGTTGAGGCTAGCCCCCCACGTCCCCTGCCTGCACGCGACGATCATCTACGGCTGACAGTGGACTCAGCCACTGCCACAGAACACCACGACTCCCTACGCTCGTTGACTCCTTTCCGTCTTCCCTTTTGCGTTTCGCACTTTTTTCGCAACGCTTTTAATCTTCTTCCTCACGGCGGTATTGTTGGGTAACGTTCTATTGTCAGAGACTCTGGCCACCCTTTCCGCGCGCTCCGTCGAACTTTCGGTCAACCAGGGCAGGCACGCAACCTCCGCTGGGCCTTTGTAAAGACTCAGAACACATTTTGGAGACACGCAGGAGAATGGGAGAATACTCGTACCACTCCTTAGCCACCATGGGGCCCCAGGGCCGGTGGCGGCGTGTGCTGCTCATTGCCATGATCCCCATGGCTATTGCGTTGGTTTACTACAGCTTTCCGCATGGCTATATGCCAAGCAAGCTCGCAACTCAAACGTACGGTACAGGGAATCATGCGCGGGACTCTGATTGACTGATTGACAGATATCCACAAACTCAGAACGTAACGATAGATCCCGAAGATCTCACGATGCCTACGATAATAAAAGCCCTTTATGGCCCCATATTACATCCGGTCGATGCGGCCAATTTCACAGACGAGGACGGCGACGTATACCGCCTGGCCAACGAGCCCAAGTTTAAGGAGAAGCTGGGCAAGAAGGTGCTTATACTGGACATTGACAGTCGTCCGTTGAAGGGCGAGGGGCAGCTCATGAATACGGAGCTTAAGTGGAAGGGCATGCGACCGCTTTCTGCGGGTATGCTAAGTCATTACATGTTTGGTACGACACTGGGCGCTGAGTCAATGGAAACCAAGGAAAGACTAACGTTCTGACAGCGCAAATCCACGGCTATGACTACAAATTCATCCGCGCCCCTGACTACGCCGACCGCTGGGGCACCTGGGTCAAGGTGCCCATGATGAAGGAAGCGCTCAAAACGCACGATTACATTGTCTTTATGGACTCGGATGTCATGTTCCACTACCCGCATCTCCCGCTCGAGTGGCTCATGAACTACTGGAACATGACCGACGACACTCTCGCCATGATGTCCATTGACCCCAACGAGCCGCAGAACTACGACGAGAAGGGCAATCGGTACTTGAACACTGGTTTTGTCATCGCCCGACAGAGCAAGCGTACACAGGAGATGTACAAGGCATGGGCGGAATGTCCCTCTGAGAAACGCTACCCCGGCTGTGCAAGGTGGAAGCTCGACTGGGCGCACGAGCAAGCAGCATTTGGAAACTACCTGCGCTACGATTTCAACCGACCCGAGGACATCCGCGTCCTGCCCTGCGTGGAGGCAAACGGCGCACCCGAAGCCGCCAACCGTGGTGGTTGCAAGGGTGTCTTTGTTCGACATTTCTGGGTTGACAAAGGTCTCGTTGCTAAAAATCTTGCGGATCAGGTCATGCAATACTTTTTGCCAAGGCTGCATCAGTTGTACCTTTCAACATCCGCTGAGCACATCGTTGATGCAAAGGGCTACAGGCTCGAAGGCGCGGATCTCATTGAAATGACTGAGGCTGAGAAGGAAGCCTTGGAGAAAGAGGCAGGAAAGAACCAGAAAGACGAGGGATTCTAGGAGATCTTCGTTTTCAAGGTTGACACGTCTTTGGACAGTCTTCGGCGGCAAGCTATGCACTCTTGGGGTGGTGGCTGTCTCGATCTGCTAGGCTGTCGCTGAGTTTCTAAGCAACACTCACCCGGTGGTCTGATCTGCGACTCTTTCTCGAAGCCGATTACACAACGATCGACACAGACGGACGTATGGCGTCAAAGATTGAAGTGGGCATCCCAGCAGCCACAGTCTATGCAACAGAACCGCTCGCCGCTTGCTATTTCATTGTTACATACTAGGGCCGGAGTACAGGCGTATTGCAGTTCCACGTTTTGGGCGTCTATCGGAAGAGGGTCTACAAGGAGGGGGAGAAATTATGAGCTAGATTTTCTGCGGCACGAAGTTCGAGCAATCAATACCATCATCTCAATTACTTCACTAGGTTGGGCTACAGTCCTTTCCTTCCTCCCTTCTTTCATCGGCGGTGTGCTGGTGTACCGGTTTATTTCCCAACGTCAAAGACCTTTCTAACTTCAGTGGGCAATGCATCACACACGCACGACGGCTCACAGACTGCGCAGACCCAACTCAAAAAGCCAAAAGGACGTAGTACTCCTTGACTACAACCAATCGATTACGGTCTTGATAGTGCAATTGCGGCGGTGACGCTGCTATCGGCACCCACGATCAACCGGCTGAGTGCATCGGGGTGGAGGGCTTCCACCGCTTCCTCCCAGAGCTTCACGAACGGCCGCCAAAGCTATTCCCCCATCGAGTAAAAACCCGTTCTTACTCAATTGGAGAGGGAGTCAAAAGTTCTGATTAGCGCGACTCACCAAAGTGCCAGATAACGGACGGACCGGACTGGATCATTAAGCTTGGCTGTACCGGAGATGGATGGCAATGCAAGCTACACTCAAGTTGCGAGCAAAGAGACTTATCTTGGGCTTATCATCTCCCCAACGCATAGCTCCTAGCTCGATGTTTCGATCAATAAGAAAGGAAGCTCCGAGGCCAGGATATTGATGCGAGGAGTACTTGCAGTCAACATTCGTACAGGTAGCAAGGTAGACCTTCTCGGAAGTGCACATGACGGTAGCGGAGTCACTAACGGCTTGTTCCATTGCGATTGAAGGATAAATCTACCACTGGTGGCGAAACAGAAGCAGAGATCATCGTGCCAGGCGGCTTTGATCCGTCTTGAGGCTGGAACGGTGGGTCTTCATCGTTGTTAGCCTAATCGGTCCGGGACGGGACGCCAACGAACAGTTCCTACGCTTGCGGGACCTGTAGGATTGACAGCTGTTGCCTGAAATGTTGGGAGTAATCATGGTACTACATCTGAAAAGACGTTCACTTCCATGAAAGTATGTCGATCGTTCTTGGGGAACCGCGCAGTTTGAACGTACCGGGAAACTCCGAAGTTCTTACACACCACTTCGACTCTGTTGTGGCACTACATCACACAACGACTTTGCCGGAGATCATTACAAAATCTGCCCTGCTTGAAGAATCTGAAGTGCCGCGGTGCTGCAGGCGGCATTAGTGGTGTTATCCCTGCAGCCTCGCCCAATCAATTAAGCGCCCAGAAATGGGGCTGAAACTCTGTGGAGCCGCAACGCTAGGTTCCTGTCAGTCGAAAAGGCAGACGCGCCCTACCGTCGGCAATCGAGGTTCATCAGCAGCTCTATACATTATCGACTGTGGTGGCTTGCAAGTTTTGCCTTGTCACGGGATCTCCTGTTGTCCATCCAGTTTGATGTTGTTTGCCGCGAGTCCTGTACCACATGCCTTTTTTTCCGTTTCAGAAACGCAAGGCAGGGCCCGTCGCCTCACCAGTCCAGTATCAACAGAACGACAAAGGGCCGATATTTACCACACTTACCCTCGATGATGATTCTACAAGACGGGCGCAACCTACAGACTTCTTTCAACGACCAGCAAAACAGCCTTTACTGTCTCAACAAAGCTTGGAGTACCGAGGTCATGATGGAAGTGAACAGTCATCCCCAACCAAGCCTTGGAGGCCTCTTATGCTTCGCCGCTGGGTGCTCGTCCTTTTCTCGCTTGTATTTGCGCTACTCGTCATGACTTTAGAGATCATCTTGAAAGTGTCGTCGGACCGCGATGGCTTTGCATCCACAGAGTCTGATCTCTACTACGTTTACACCTATGGCCCGACTGCAGGTAAATGACTGTCTTGTCCGCTGTTGGTACTCGACTAACCAATCCAATAGTGCTCACCATCATTGCTGCATTCTGGACTCAGGTCGAGTATCGCACAAGGCAAATGCAACCATGGGAAGAAATGGCAAAGGGGCCACAGTCCGTCGCAAACAGTCTCCTCCTGGATTACATATCGCCAAATCCCGTTTTGGCCTTCATTCGTTCTTGCAAGAACCGCCATCTACCTGTTACTTTGACGCTATTCGCCTCCTTTCTGCTCAAGGTCTTGATCGTTATTTCTACAGGCGTGTTTACGCGGCGACTAGTACTACTTCCGCAACCACTCCCAATAAGTCCGATGGAGCAATTCCAGTTTTCTGGCCACAATGCGTCCAAGGTTGATGACGTTGCCGGGCTTGCCTCTGTTGGACCTCTTCTCAATGAGATTGATTATCTCCCCGGGACTAATGCCGAATACGCGGTGGAGCTGTTTCGCTCATCAAACCAAGTTCAAGGTAAATACTTCAGCTTTCAGCCCTTATCTCCCAAAGCGTTACACAATACTCGCAAAAGAACCATCATTTAGCCTCTCGAGCTACATCGCGCGACAGAATGAGCGCTTTGCTAACCAATGTACAGTGGATAACTACAATATGACCGGTGAAAGCAAGATCTTGAGAACGGACCTTGAGTGTGAGCCAGCAACTATCGATCGTAACGTCACAGTGTATTGCCCTGATTATACGG
The DNA here is from genome assembly GCF_000146915.1 of Parastagonospora nodorum SN15. Taxonomy (NCBI): domain Eukaryota; kingdom Fungi; phylum Ascomycota; class Dothideomycetes; order Pleosporales; family Phaeosphaeriaceae; genus Parastagonospora; species Parastagonospora nodorum. The sequence goes on along the minus strand of NW_001884581.1, from coordinate 251,970 downwards.
GCTGTACCACTGCATACAACATCCTGCGAGTGCACAACAACGACTGTCACATGTCTGCATTTCCCAATGACAACACCAGTTTTGTGGTAGACAACCGCACGCCATTTGGAAGATGGTACGGTGGTGTCTTACCTGGTACATGTGATGGCCCAGTCGAAGACACGAATCGAGATCGTTTGGTGGTCTTTGTCCTCCATAAAGTGGTTGGGCCGCAAATCACCAACAGCACCGCCCTGTTCTGCAAACCCTCTGTTCAGCTCCAGCAGAGTACGATAACGATGGATCAGAATGGGGTATTGATCAACGTCGAGAATGGCACTGCCTTGCCAACCCCGGCTGGACTGACGTCCTTTATCTCCGATGCGGTACTCAACACAGTGGAGCAACTGGATAACAATTTCCTTGCCGAGCTGGCACGCAAATATCCAATCAGGCCACAGAATCTTGATTTCGCTAACGTCTTTGCTGGACTAATTATGAGAACCATGGACTCGAACGATATGCAAAACTTTTGGGATAGCGAGAAGATGTCTCGCGGCGCACAGAAAATCTTCACGAGCGTTGCTGCTCAAGTTGCGAAACGATATCTCCTCGTGACAAAGCCTGATGCCTCCGCGACAAAATCCACCGGCAAGGCAACTTACAGACAGGAGCGCTTGTTTGTTCGAAGGTCTACGATGAGAGCCATGGAGGCGCTGTTTTGTGCTTTGGTCCTGCTATGTCTTTATCTAGGTTTGCGTCCCGTGCGTCGAACAACACCGCAGGATCCAGCTTCCATCGCTCGACTTGCTTCTATGCTCTCACAAAGCGAGAATCTCAACTTACTAATGAGCAATGCTGGATTCGTCTCTTTGGAAAGCATCGAAAGCTTGTTGTCAGGAAAGTATGGCCTTGTGTACGCAGAGGACTTCGTCCAGCACGCGAGCAGGCCGCAGTTCATGATTGAGAGCTGCGACACCGATATCTCGAAGCCTATATCAGTTACTGCGAAGCCATGGCAGCCAATTTCTGCTATGTGGATCTCTCGGATCGCATTACTCGTAGTTCCTTTGGGCATAGTTGTGGCTCTGGAGGTCTTGTTTCGTCAGTCTGAGCGCAACCATGGTCTACTCGACGTTTCATCAAGCAAGTGGACACAATACGGTTCGAGCTTCGTTCCAGCTTTAGGTAAGTCATTCCGTTCCGCCTTTGTGATAGCAGCCGACAAAATTCTTCACCATTGCGCTGCTATCATCGAACGGGCATTTTGCAGTCCGTGTATCTTGCCTGCTGTCTGTTGAACATCCTTTGGACACACGCTGATATAAAATTTCCTAGTCATGGTCATGATAAAGCTGCAATTTTCCGGCTCTGATTTTGATCTTCATCTAATTGATCCTTATGTACAACTCAAGAAAGGGTTTGCAAGGGCCAAGACGAGTGTCTTGGACAAGACTATCTACACATGGAAGGCAGATGCCGTGTGGACAGCCTTCGTTAACGGACGCATCGCGGTCGGTGCTTCGACATTCAGCGTTAGTTAATCTGGGCAGACCAGACTCCTCATTTTGCAGAACTAGTGCTGAAGTTCCCCTAGGTTGTTGTCGCTTCATTCCTGACGATAGCCGTGTCAGGCTTGTATAATACGGTGCCTATGGCGCGTCAAGAATTCACGAACGTCACTCGTTTGGATAGCTTCTACGATCCGGCAAGTATGCTTTCGGGTCTCAACGCAACATTCAACTACACCACAGCTCTGAGTGCGCGCTTGGTTGTCTACGACCAGATGGTCAGTTCGCAATGGACTTCCGAATCGTATGTCCTGCCGAATTTGACATCAACAGCCGAGACAACCGAGACAGCAAACAACGTGTCATCCATCACCGTGGACTTACCAGTGAGACGAGGTGCCCTCACATGTCGAGTTGTTCCGCAAGATCAGCTCGTCATATCCTATGAATGGTTCAAGAAAATGAACCAAACTGGTGCTGACATGAATTGGCCAATGCTGAATCAATATAATTGTACTGGTAGCACAACCAATGGGGTACCAACGGTGTCAGTATCGAATCCTGGAGATGGTCCGTTTGGGGAATGGTCAAATTTCGACTTTGACTATTCCAACCGATCCTCCCCGTACAACGACCGCCCGTGCCCTACGTCATATGGACTCTACGGAACATGGCAAGGCAAAAAGGCGAAGGAGCTCAATGTTGTACTTTGCTGGAGTTCTGTCCAGGAATTGCAGGCCTCGGCACGGTTCTCAATGCCTGGATGGAGGTTACGATCCCTGCAGGCGGATGAACAAACGGTGCGGAACATATCTGCCACTCCGGATACACAGCTGGACATGGCTAGCAGAGTATTCGGTGGTTCAAAAGGCAACGTATCGACGTCCTTGGATAATGTTTTCACTGCCTTCCTTCGTAACTCGACGACGAATACGATGGAAACTAGCCTTCTACAACTTGAGAACTGGGACAAGTTGTATGCGCGCATGAACAGTGTTTATGGTAGAGCTGCGGTACGTCAAAAATTCTTCTCGGAACGGGCCTAGAGACTCACCTATGCCATTAATGGATCTTGAACTGACAACAAGCAGGCCCAGATAATGTCCCGTGAAGGACGCTTCACCAATCTCACGTCCACCAGCACCACAATACCCGCACAACAAACATCCTACTCGACCCACCGCCTCAGACAAAAACTCGTCTCCACCCGTGTCTTGCAAGGCCTGCTAATCGCCATGATCGTCTGCGCACTCATATCTCTTCTCACCATCGACCTCAGAAATGTCTTGCCCAAGAATCCGTGCAGCATCGCCGCTCAAGCTAGTCTGGTAGCAGGCAGTCAGATGATGAAGGACCTGCCCACTGAAGCGCAGTGGATGAGCGATAAAGAGTTCGAGAAGCTGTTCGAGGGTGGAAGGTATCGGATGGGATGGAGTGGAGAAGGAGAGGAGGAGAGGTTTGGCATCGATGCTGATGCGAGACCTCGAGTACAGGAGGAGACGGGGTGGAAGAAGTGGCTGTGGAGATGATCGGGGAAGCCAGTATATTCCTTGAATGTCGCCAATAGCAACTGGTCTTGACCTATACATTACTTATCTTCGGCTGTGACATGCAAGTTCGTGAATACACGCTTGGTGACTGAAGGGCAGTGACACATGGGATTAGGGTCACACATTCATTAACTCTAAGGCATATAAAGCATACTTCGCTGCGTCAGCAGAAGATCTGGCATCGCATACGACTCACTCATAACTTCATATATCGATACATAGCCCCGGTGGCATACCACACTCTCGGCAAACCGCTCCTACTACACCACAGCAACATCAGAACCATCACTTCTCTCGACAACCGAGAGAAACCTGCTCGCCAACACTAGGACTCCACAACACACGGCTTCGCCATGTGTCAAGGTCCACATATGCGCGTAGAGGATGGCCACAGTCCTGGCCACGCCGCCATTCTTGCGCATAACGCCCAGCCTCGCAGGAACCCTGGATACAATATGCAAGCAAACTTTGCTGCCCCTCCAGGTCAACAGCAACGTCAGACTAGCGATCGGGGCCAGCAAAACCGGCGTAAGAGCAATGGATGTTGTGTCATCATGTGAAAGGGAAGGTGTTTAGTCGTTCACAATGGCAAACTTGCGTGGGAGCAGGATGTATTTCAGCAGATAGATAGCAATTCATCGGTGAGTACATATAGAAATACAACTTTGGTCTGTCGAGTACTATGCCCATGAGAGCCGTCGAATCGGCCCTCGTGCTGTTGACAATGAGATGTACGTTATTGTAATATACCGCACCAGGAGCTCTTTGCCTTGCTGTCTGTAAAATACGTGTAGCCTGGACTACCTCGTGAGAACGCATCGAAAAGAGGTAGTTGGCATCAACTGCGTTCTTGGAATCACAAGTATTGGTGTGAGTCTTGAATAGTGCAAATTTTCCCGACTGCACTAAACCATTGTTTGATTCATATTGTGACTACACTTATGCGAATGCAGTATTCATAAATGTCTGCGCCACAAGTTGGATTCACTTGCCTGAGGTTACTGTCACAGTGCTGTTGTCACATCCTGACTCTATGCACGCAATGGGAATATATAAACTCTGGTTCAAACTTCTACACCGAACCAGAAATTGCAGGCATTATAAGAAATACCTGACCTCAATCTTAAACTGCAGGCATTTTGAGTCCAATGAGTGAGCTTCCTGACACATACCACCGCTCTCAACATCAAGGATAGGAATATTGCTACAGCGTTCATCTTCCTTTTCCCAAAGTGCATCCCGGAGCATTTCAACAGTTCGCCTTTCACTTTTGCGATACTTGCCTAAGAGCTCGTAGGTAGCAGCATAATCCAGGATATCCAGCAACAGGTATTGACAATCTTCAGATAGTGGAAGTATATCAGCAATATAGGAAACACATACCGACTTCCGAACCCAAGTGCACTTTGAACATCTGCGCCGAAGCTTAATAAATCTAAAGCTCACTGTCTGCACTCACACAATCTCAATCCACAGATCGTCCGAAGAAAGAGAGGGCGAGCGTTGGTAGATCACTGCAACCATGTTAAACACATATCAGCCAAGCCAGTCAAGACGCCGAGTGGCTGGTCGAGATTTAACCCAAAAACAGAGGACAGAGCGAGAGAAGGAAGCTAAGGCGACAGGACGACCCTGGTATGATAAGAGTCAGTATAGGCCAGAACCACCGAAGAAGGAAAAGAAGGGAAAGAAGAACACTAAATGCATTGTCATGTAGGGAGAAGCAGTCATTTAAGTGGTGTTTGAGATAACTTAATTTATTGGTGCAGGGTGAATATAAATGCATTGTCAGATGAAAAGGTTATTGTGTGACGAAACGGTGAAAGTAGACATTGATGATTCAACGAAAGTTTGAATAATGCAAAACTAGAGATGGACATGATATAAGCTCTGAATCTCTACATATCTGTCAGTCTTGAGTAGTTGGCTGAGATGCCATCTCTATGGCGCGATTTATAGCAATTATAATACAGACGGGACGTCTGACGGCGTTTGTGCATACTCTTTCCACTAAATGCAGCTTATAGAATGAATGCGAGCCCGCATCATGACAATCTTAGTAGATAATTACTCAACACATCCTCGTCAGCATGCTCTATTGGGCGGTTTTTACCGACATTGAGACTTTTAAACCAAATACAGAACTCGCAAAGGAACTAGAAATTGCCGACAAAGAACCAACTCCAAGGCCTTGGAGATACATAACAAAGTGCACAAAGCCACAGAATATCTTATTGTAGCAGCCCGTTCCAGGTAGAATCCGGACAGAACAAAGCGCTACATATGGTACATAAGCGTCTGCAAACCTGTCGAAGTTCCTGAACTATCAGCATCTGATACTTTTAAAACAGAAGAAACGCGATAAGCCTGTATACCTGAAGGTGAAGTCAAAATCCACCATAAAAATTCGTAGTGATCGAGGATCGCGAATTGTTGGACTGCCAGCATAATCAACAAGCAAAAGTGTGTCTGCATTGAGATAAAGAACGATGCCGACCACGCACAGGGATTCGCCTTGGGAACGAGCGCAAACTGTTCCTAAGGACTTGAAGTACCCTTCACAAACCCCAATGGGTAGTGGACAGATGCAAACTGCTCCAAGTTCCACGAGAACAGGTGGGCCAGGGAACCAGAAACGTTATACTACTCCGAATGAGCGGGCAGATGCCCGTGCACGCGAATGGGAAGAAGCTGAAAAGGCTAAGAAGGAAAAGGGTTGTTGCTGTTGTATGTAATAAACATAACTTGGGTCAACGACGACGGGAGGAAGTTGACGGATGTTAGCAAGTGTTCTGAGTGTTAGGACATAACATAAGCTGATATGAGAAGGCTGAGTCAAATGTAGCTTTGGTTCCAGAGTTGACTTCCAGAAAACAACACGCCAAACGTACTTGCCCACTGAAACGTGTGGTGGGCTGGACTTTTGACAAGTGTGTGGAATAGCATTCTAGGTTCATTTGTTTCAATACTTAGCATATCTGTAGCAGACCTGGTTCGCGGACTCGTTATTTGACAAAACACTCATAGCTGCACTGAAGTCTTGAGAGTACATCAAAATAATTTTGCTTTTCATGTGTGCTCGAGTGCGCCGCTGATTAGGTATGGTCCCCGTAGGAACCCTAACTTATTAGCGTGCTCCACCTCTTGGTACCGAGAGAATCCTTCTCCACACATCATATATGAAGACAACAGAATTTTGCATTTAAATCTATACTAAATCACAATGTCTCCAACCAGCCTCTTCTCCAAGAACGCCCAGACTCTCAAGGCCATCTTACCACCGCAAGTAATGCTCAAACACTCATTTCAGAGCCCTCTATTACCAACCGTTTCACACCTCGAGTCCCTCCCGTCAGCCATAACATTACAAATCTTCTCCCTACTCCCGCCGTCAACATTAGCAATCCTATCCCTCACCAGCCACACACTGCGCCGCAAAGTCTCGAAACCCGAAGATCCTTTTTTTGTACTGAACAAGAAGGGAAATGAGTACGAGCGCGCGAAGCTCCTAGTAACTGCATTTGACAAATTTTATCCCGAGCACTTAATATGTTATGCGTGTGGCGTATTTCATGCGCGCTGGACGATTGAGATTACAAAGTGGAGGAAAAAATGCCGGAAACTGCCAGCAGTTACATGCAAATATGCAGGAAGCTACTCTGTGTCTACATTTCAGTCGCATGGAAGAAATTTTCCTTGGCTGGCTGTCCACGAGACGATGCGAAGTCACCGGCACTTTCCCCATCATGGTTCCAAGAAGTTGCATTTCACCAGTGAGACGCCAACGGGATGGCGTTGGTGGAACGATTCCTCGACAACTTTTGTCCACGACCGACTATTGCTCAGAGACAGATGGTATCAGCTGGTCACTTTGCAAGAAGACTCTCAACAGCTGTGGCATGATAAAATAGACTTGTTCTGCCCACATGCTGGGGAAATATTCAATGGTCTGCACATAAAGGAAGCGTTTCACGGTGCCATCAATCATGTGCGCAAGCCCGAGAATATACATCGCGGTTTCACGTACAAACGTCACAGGTGTCCGCTCTGCCCAACCGATATCACGATCGATATTGAACCTTACTCGCACTTCGACGGTCAATTCAATTGGACTAAGGCACTTCCTTGCCCTCCTGTACGCGAATACGTCCTGTCCTTCTCGCGCTATGTTGATTTCGGTGCGTGCATAGCTCCCGATGAAGAGGAGTGGCTTGCGCTAACAACGTGGATTAAAAAACCATTATTGGCGAATTACATTCGCCCTGGGTGGCCAGGACACATACCAGCACCAGGATTGGCTACGAGGCCCATACTTGACTTAAGATGGATGGAGTCGATATCCTTGAGATTTAGGAGGTACGCTGGATTGCGGAAGTTGAAGGAGTGTGTGGGGATAGATGAGCAGTTGAGTACTCCGCCTCCATATCAGGAGTGTACCTGTCAGGTACACTGTCCTCGTTTTACGACTGGCAGGATGGGGCAATGAAGGTACACAAAAGGACCTGACAACAAATTACCCGTACATAATATGGAACTTGTGGAATCGGCTTAAGAAACTTGATACTCCTGGGTTCGATTGTTCGATTCCTTGTCACTGTGTCTAATTCGTGATGCATGCCACGACCCATGCTTTCCAATTCAGCACTGAACAAGGTGCTCTTTCTACCATCATGTGATTTTATAGCAAGAGCTCGTAGAAAGAGAAAGAACCTTGCAAATAATAGAGCAGGTGCTTCACGTCTGTTTGTTTATACCTCCACGTTTTGTCTCGCTCCTGTTCCCTTCTCTCCTCACTGTTTGCAACACACTGACTTGTACGTATGGTCCGCAGCCCGCTCAAGCCTTTTCCAACTCGCTTTATATGCGACTTGCTAACTTCTTATATAGTTGTAATGTACGTGCTAATAGAGACGCGTCGGCGCCCTGCTGCAACATCTGACTGTTGACAGAGATTCAAAACTATAAAACAGCTCTCTTGCAAAGATGACTGTGGTACGTTTTCATTACAGTTCCTCCTCCCTGCACTCGATCTAATCGCTCACAGAAAATCATCTTGCTAACATGCTCATTGTAGGCACAGTTCTTCGTAAGTGCATCATCACCCTCGTGTTCTCACCCCTACTGGCGTCCGGCATTATTCGCCATCATCGAATCTCCGCACATCATAAGTGAAATGACGGAGCATCTACCATGACGTACCAACCTTCGTACAACCTCTTAATCATTACAAATCCCGCCTCTAAGCAAGACTTCCATGGCGCCAAATCGACGCATGACAGACTGGGCACCGTGCATTGACTCTCTCCAAATAAACACTGGGATCGATCACAAGCATCTTCTTCACGATCAGTGTGGAAGTGCTATTGGCTCTTATGAAGACATATGCTTGGCAAGATTGTGCTGTGGACAACTTTGCTTATTGAACAATACAGAAAGACCACTTCAGCACCGACCTTGCGCTCGGCGGCCTCGTCTGCGCGGCGATCTTAGGTTTCGTCTGCTGGTTTTTCAAAAAGCGTGAAAAAGTAGAAGGTAATGGCATTGCGTTGAGACAGCTGATGATACAGCAGCAAATCCTCGACGCTCTGGAAACCAGACCTGACAGCTTGCCCTTCCACGTCCTCTCAGAAATCCGGCAACTGTACATTGGGCCTTCTGACTTGGTCAAAGTGTCTCCGTGCAAGCGGTCTCTGCGTTGGTGTGGTCGGGTATCGGCTGAAGGATGGATGCTTCTGAAGCGAGGCTTCGCTTTCATCATCGATCCCGAAACCTATCAAATGACTAAACTAAACTAATACTACACAGGCTTGGGCATCCCGCTTCAAGCGGGTGTAAGACCCACCTCAGAGCGAGCTTCCACCTTTACGTGGTTCTGGGGATGAGTACGCGTGAAGCGGAAACCAAGAGAAGCTCATGTCCCGACCGCGAGTAACCGACACACTCCTTCCTGTCCTCGCTCAAACCGAATTCGCCGCGTATACCTCCAGCCCACCCCAACCACCCAACGCTCAGGATCCCTCATCACATCTACTTCTTGACCAGCCGCTCTAGACAAAAGCACCATGTACGCCCACAACAGTCGACATCTTGCATACCTCCCACAGCCGATAGCACTGCGTACACCTTCAGCCCACCTCAACTGACAACTACTCCGGAGCACACGCTCCCTTTGAACACGAGCATCGATTCGACCATGTGTGCTCACAACGGCATCGTCCTAAACGCCGACGGCTGATAGCGGTGCGTGTACCTTCAGCCCACCTCATCCCACTGCAAGCGATCACAATTCATCATCCCTCCCCCTGAACACAAGCACCGAAAGAGGACGCCGCGTATCCCTCCAGCCACCACCATCCTACCACGGCCAAACACAAGACATGCTCGAGACACCGTCGCCTGCTCCGAAGAATTCGCACGTGAGCCATGAACGACACAGCCTCGCGACGCAACCACCCACAGCTGACAGCGATGCGTATACCTGCAGTCCACCGAGAAGACAGTTCGTGTTATTTGTGACGGGAATGTGGTAGCTTGGGTGATTGTGCGAGAGGATATGTAGCTTCATTTCGCGTGTTGTATAGAGTCTCGGATCACATCTGACTTGCCTTCTCACTTGCACTTCCACTTCTACCCCATGACAGGAAAGTAACTCACACTCTCTGTATTCGTCTAGTACTAACACCTCGCCTCGACCCCCCTGCGACTAACACACAGATACTTGACCCCCTTGTACGGCGTCACCCCACTGCCCAAGCCCACACTCCTCTTCTGATCGAGCTGCAGACTCTCGACTTTGATCCCACTCGGCAGCCATCCCTTGACTGAGAAACTGACGGTCGCGCACGAGGGCATGAGGGTCTTGTTCTTCTCTGCACTGCTGTCTTTTTTCTTGGGAAGGTTGGGTGTATGTTCGTGGTTCTCGTCGTCGTCGTAGTCGTTGGAAAACGACACGGGCTCGAGGTCGGGCGCGTCTTCAGATTCGCCCACCACGGTGCCGCGTAATGAGGCTGTTGCGCCGACGCCGCCGCCGCGGTCTTGGGCCATCAGGAGGCTGATTTCGCGGCTGCTGATGCGCCACTCGATGCTGCGGTCCCCGGGCGCGTAGCCCGCATCTCCTGTGCCCCGTACCATGCGCAAATCGGCGACGTTCTTGACGCTCGCTGGGAGCGGGACGTGAACGACCATTTCTTCAATTGCAGGGGCCGCAGTGGTGCCGGATGATGCGAAGCCTGCGCCGCGGCCGAGACCGCTGGTTGAGCCGGGGTGTGGGGCTGGCGATTTGCCTGTGAAGCGCGGGTTTAGTTGCAGGCGGACTTCGAAGTCGGAGCCAGAGGGGCCGAGAGAAGGGTGTACGGATACGGTGGCGGGGACGTTTAGTTTCGGGAGGGATTTTGAGGTTGCGGATTTGGAGAAGGCATCGAGGGCGGCGTCGCCGAGCAGGTCTACTTCATAGCCAGCCAGGACGAAGCGGCCGTCTGGAGGGACGAAGGAGAGCTCTCCGGGCCGCTCTTTCCACCTGTTTAGTCGTACGCATGGGTGAAAGACGGGTAATGAGACGGCGCTTTGTATGCCACCCGGACACCCGAGCTGGAGTATCAGATCCGGCACGCCAGACACCTTCGCTGTGAATGCAATTGTGCCATTTGCAATCGCGGAAAGCGGGCGCCCAGACGGCGACATGGTAACTTGTAGCGTCTCCACGATATCCACATACATCTCATTCGACGTGTGTCTAACATTTGCTCTCCGCCAGGGCACCGTCGAGCTATGTGCAGCAGTATTCGTCGGCCCCAGCCGTGGACTCGGTCTCGAAGACAGCGAGAATGGCGTCGCAGAAGGCGCCAAAGAACTGGGCGTCGAACTCGGCAGCCCGACACCTCCCAGCAAGCTCTTCATGAAGTTGGGCGCATCGACGACATCGCGCAGCGCATTCGGTTCCGTGGACGCAATGATGCCGCCATCAACCATCTCATTCAGCAGCTGTGCCACGACGTCGTAGTTGGCCTCGATCTTGCTCGCCAGCAGCGGCGAGCCGAGGAAGTCTTCCAGCACATCTGCGACGCGGTGCAGGAACTCGAGGACCTGTAGCGGTTCCGTGTCAGAGGAGCAGGGGCACAGGAAGAGCAGCTGGTCCTGTATTATCGAGTAGAGGAGCGTGGGCGGGTTTGTGTTCGGCAGGTATATCAGCGACGGGCGAGGGTCGGGATGTGAGAGGTAGAGCGGGAGCAGTGTGCTGCTGGCGGGTGGGCGGCCGATGTATGTGTGTTCGAGGAGAGGTGTGCTATTGTGTATGAGCTACAATTGATCGCATAGCAGCGCTGTAGCTTACTTGTGTTCATCAAAGATGTACAGAGCTTCAATGGTGCTCATGATTCCTGCGTGTTACCTGCAAGCCATGGGATGATGTGAAGTTGGCGGGGTAGCTTCGGCGGTCTAGCCTCGCGTGCCAGGTACAGGGCGAACGTGAAGGCCGCTGAGAGTGGGGTCCAAGGCAGGGCGCAAGATTAGAGGTCGGATTAGAGTTGGTGGGGCAGAAATGGCGTTTTGGCGGGTGAAAAGCGATGATGCGGGACGACAGGGGTGCCCTGTGAGCGTCTGATCATGTCTGCTACTTTTGCTCTTGGCCCCCACGCCGTCTTTCCAACGCGCCGGTGACGAGTTTGCCCTGCATTTGTCCAATACATCCATCTTTAGGGCTGATTTGCCCCGATGACAGCAAGTACGAAAATAATCTTTTGATCTTTCTCATGCCGTCTGGTCAAACATCGGCCGAAAACATTTCCTTGATACAACACTCATACAACCACGCACCTGAGCTATGTCGAAAGAAGTCACATCGCCCGCATCTAGCTCTTCAAGACCAGAGTTTGAAGACTGCACGCCTTGCCGTGTCATTGGTAGACACATGTCCATTCCATCACTCATAACCTACTAAACACTCCAGGCACTGCAACTTTCGTCGGCTTGGGCGCCGCCACATACGTCTCAGGCCACTCACAACTGCGCGAAGCCGAAGCCGCAATAAGAGCCAGTAAGAGCATGTTTGGTATGAGGAGTAGGAGAGTAGCGGTTACGAGTACTGCAAGTATCATGGTAGGGCTGGGTGTGTATCGGTGGTTTTCATGAATACGATATCGACCATGGGATGCTGGCTTGAGTAAATGTTAACATGTATCAACGTCGCGTCACAGCTTCACGTGCATAGGCATATGACAGTGAATATCCGGATATATGTATAGTGTATATTATGTCTACACATTCTTCTCTACCTCATCCTTGCACGAATCGAGGTTGAAAATGCTCATGTGGTATCTCGACTGCCCTGCCTAACAATTATAAACACCGTCAAACACCTCACAATGCGTCTAATAAGCTGCCCCGCCCTATGCATGAAGGAAATGCCTGCCCGCTGTTCGCCTGGGATGATGCAAAGAAGTCATGATGTCGTCGGACGCTGTTCGCCCAGTATGTTTGAATGGCTGACTCACGTCATCCGGCCACGCTTGGGTCCGCCCGAAGAGCCGTCCCGTCGGTCGTTGAAACCGTCGACGTTGAAAAAGTCATTCATGATTCTTCGCTTCTGGCCTGCGCCATTTCCGAGTTGCAGCAAATTCTGGGCCGCAGATCGTTGCAGGTTTCGCTGTGATGGTCGGTTCGAGGAGCGGCGGGTGCTGGGGAAGGCACGGCGAGCGGCGGCTGTGAAGTCGCTCACTGTGGTGTCGTTCGAGTTGTTCGGCGGGTATGCTTGCGACGCAGAGAACTGGAACACGTGGTTGGGTGATGACATGTCTCCTTCGGCCGGGGTCCCATCCATCTGAACAGGAGGTGGTGCCGAGTCGGATCGGTGCGATGCTTCCGTGATGTTGTCAGATGTACAGGAATAATCCGGGACGATACTGTGCTCCATGATGGGTGAGGAGCTTCGCGCGCGCTTGTCGTCTAATTCGTCCTCATCGCTGTCGCTGCCTGTCTGCTTTGGCAAGGCTCCTTCTAACCGCTCTGCTGCCCATTGCCGGATCCGCATCCCCTCTCCACCACCATTCCCTACGTTCTCCCGGTCCAAAAAGGCGAGGAGCTCGTCCAGGGCGTCTTGGTAGCCGTCGGATCGGGCCCTATCGAGATCGGCAAGGGCGGACTTGTATAGGTTCGTGACATTCAGGGCAGCTGTCCTGAAAGATTGGTGGACGTCGGGCTTCCGTCTCGTCTTCGGCAGGGACTTGTTGAGGCTGCGCATCGAGTCCATGTTTGTTGGCCGGCCTGGTTGTGGTGAGAGTCTTTGTCAGAACGGGGAAAGCGGACCTCCGTGCCTGCTAGGGGCCGCTGCGGTGACGGAGGTTTGTTGTGAGAAGCCGGGGCAGTTATTGTTTGTGTATTAGTGACTGCCAGACTGCCCCGAGAAAAGGAGCGTGGTGTCGGCGGTGAAAGTAGTACCTGGTGGCGATGCAACGGCGTGGTGGGGTTGACAGCTGGATGATGAAGGCTTCTTTGCCGCACAGACCGGCCTCGTGCGCACCTGCATGTTCCAAGGATGGCGCCTGTCACCCTCCACTTCCCCGACATCACTCCAAGACACGTCGTCAACATGTGATTTCACTCGAGCCGTGAACTAGTTTGCCAATTATCATTGCATTTTTGTGATTCTTGCTTTGTTCAGCGACATATGCTCAAGCGATACTTCATTCGCCACTAGAATTACTCCACCCCTTAGTCCCCCTTTCACGAGACGTTAAGGCAGAGCAAGAAGCTTCCAGAGCAGCATCGCCCGGGATATTTCATGACCTCGTCCATCGAGCGCCTCCCTGTAGAGGTCTTTGAGATTATCGCTGGAGACCTGGATTTGGACTCGTACAAGCAGGTCCGATTGAGTTCGTGGCGGTTGCATTCCCTGAGCTTGTCCACCTTTGGCAAACGATATTTCGCAAAGTTGACTACGACGCTTGGTTCTCCATCGCTCGACAGACTGGTCAATATCTCCAACCATGCATACTTTTCTGGGTTTGCTACTCAGCTCAGTATCAAGCTCCTCACTTACCGCGACTACAAGAACTTGACTGCCGTTCGGAGAGTGGGCATATATCCACCACCAAAACGCTTTTCTCTTGTACCTGGTATCAAAATCGCAGATATTGAGGGCGAATCCACACTCTACGACGATCTCTTCACCTCGGGCGATACCAAATGCATTACGCAGCGCCTCACTCGGGCCTTGAGAGGGCTAGAAAACCTCAAGGCTGTCCGCTTTCGCACATTCCACAGCGAGCCTGGAGGCTGGCGCTACGGAGAGATGCCTGAGCGTGATCAGAAGTTTCGCACCAGAAGTTTTGAAGCAGTGCTTCAATCTATCGTCGTCAGCGAGATTCAGCTCGAAGAGTTCAGCATGGCAAGGAAGAAAAGAACCAACACACTTCGCAGAGGCGCAGACCTAGGTGCCGCTGTCTTGACGCTGCCTCTGCCAGTGCTTACATCGTTGCAATTCTCCTTCTTGCACCTGCAGTCTCTGACGTTGTCGCTCGTCGCCGCGCACAACGGAGGGTCTCGAATCCCTGGCTGGGAGAACGGAACCAGTCAACTGGTCTCCTGTGCACCAAACCTTCGGCACTTGACTTTGAGCCTTGACCGCAGTGTACACATCTCTCACTACTCGGCTGCAATAATAAAGGCTCTTGCATCCTCATGCTCTCTTCCTGCGCTTGATGCGTTCCACCTCATCAACTGCTCAGTCCAGCAAGCGGACCTGGATCAGTTCATGTTAGCGCATGCGGATACGCTCCAGGTTCTCATACTAAACGGCGTGCGACTGTTGAGCGGGAGTTGGATGTCCTTCTGGCCATCATTGAAGGCAGTGACCCGCTTGCGCTTCTTGAGGTTTGGATCCCTGGAGGGCACAGATCTTGTGGTCACGCTCTTCAGAACAAACAAAGGCCGCTCTAAGACTACTCTTGATACTCTAGAGTCTGGACGACATATGAACGATATGTTGGACGATTTGATCACTTCAAGCCATGGAGATCCGAACACGACTACAAACGATGCCAGCTGATGAAGAGCATGGCTGCACCAGGGATGCCAATCCACCAAGGACCGGCGCAACATGCAGGTAGTGTCTGGTAGCCAAAATCGGCGACCCTGGATAATTTTCCAGCAGATTTGAGCCCCGTCAAGCCGATTTTAAATTACTTCTCAACATTCATGGTTGTTCACGCCTTTGGAACATTGCGGCATGTCGGGGGAGCCAAGACTCTGCCCACCATCAACTAAGATCTGCCCCGCTAGGCCGCTGCCAAACACCAAAAATACCACCCTCGTTCTCAACTTCAGCACACCACGATGACTGCTCCTACCCATCTGACGCCCTCCGATCTCGGCCAGAAGTCCTACTGGGACAAAGCCTACACGACCGAA
This sequence comes from Parastagonospora nodorum SN15, assembly GCF_000146915.1. NCBI lineage: Eukaryota > Fungi > Ascomycota > Dothideomycetes > Pleosporales > Phaeosphaeriaceae > Parastagonospora > Parastagonospora nodorum. The sequence continues at coordinate 236,528 of NW_001884581.1, read as the reverse complement.
CGCGACAATTTCGCATCGAACGCGGCGGACGAGGGAACAATATGGTTCAGTGACGCGGGTGCCGAGGAGCGCATGCTTTCCTTTCTTGAAGATCTCAGTGATGAAGGCGCATTGAACAAAGAGAAGACACGGTTCTTGGATCTCGGCACAGGCAACGGCCACCTACTTTTCGCGCTGCGAGAAGACGAATGGGAAGGCGAAATGGTCGGCGTGGACTACTCAGGTGAAAGCGTGCGATTGGCAACGGAGATCAGAGGGAGTAAGGGAGATCAATATGAGGATATTAAACTCGAGGAGTGGGACATTCTCAACCAGCAGCCTGGCGAATGGTTGGGCGACGGGTTCGATGTGGTCTTGGACAAAGGCACGTTCGACGCGATCTGCTTGAGCCAAGACACGGATGCGCAAGGCCGTAGGATATGTGAAGGATATGGCGAACGTGTGGCGCCGCTTGTAAAACCGGGTGGGCGCTTCCTCATCACGAGTTGCAACTGGACAGAAGAAGAATTGAAGAGCTGGTTTGAGGGCGGACGATTCCGCTTCTCAGGAAAAGTCAAATATCCCAGCTTCACCTTTGGTGGGAAGACTGGGTCGAGCGTCGTCACACTCTGCTTCGAAAAGGCTTGAAGATTTCCTATCGTCATGCGCGCTTCAATCGCGCAACCACCAGCCACTTCTTCCGCTCGCCGACGTCTTCGCGCCCACCATCCCGCTCCTTCGCCCAAGCTCGCCGCGAGCCGTCCGCCTTCATCTCAAATATGTCCTCCACCGCAAGACGCTGCTGCGGTACTACCTCCTCGAAGAATGTGGCGACTTTTGCGCGGCCGGTATGGAACCCCGCTATACACAAGACACGCGCGCTTGGTCCTTCGGAGAGGAAGTGCAGCATCGACTTCGCAAGATTCTCGTGCTCCCCCGGCATCCAGAGACAATCTGCAGCCAGTATACGCGTGTAGCTGTGTGCGTGCTCCATCTCGAAGGGTGTCTCCGTTGAGCCCCAGAGATGTCCCTCGACGGTGATGCGTGACCGTACGGCCTCAGGTAGGTTTTTCGATACGTTGGTCTTGATAGCGGACAAGATAGGCGGTGCGGGATAGTCTGTGATAGCGACCTACACGACCAATCAGTACAGACAAAATATACCCAGTTGCCCGAAGTACTCACCTCTTTCGCACCCGCCAGCGCGCTTACAACCCCACCTATTCCTACGCCTGCAGAACGCCATCAGTCCTCTCTTCATCGCACACAACTTTTGCTACTTCCACCCAACGCACCTGCACCCAACTCCAGCACCCTCTCTCCCTCCACACTCCAACACTCCCCCTCCTCCTCACTAACCCACCACCCGCCCTCTCCCAGATTCTCCTCGCGCTCTGCACATTCGCTCTCCGGTCGCCCACCAACCAATTCGCCCAGCAGGACGCCCGCATTCCACAAGTAGTGCGCAAACTTGCGCCTCTGTTCTTCATTGTTTGGATCTGCGGTAAGGAATTCTAGCGCGCCATAGCGGCTGCTTGCGTAGACGATAGTTGTGTCGGTGTTCGGTGCCGTGCTGGGTTTGTAGGTCGTCGGTGAAGAGGGTGCCGAGTGTGCAGTCGAAGATGTCTTCGGGTGTGGGGATGTGCGTGGGTAGGTGGCGGAGGGATATCAGGGAGGGGAGCAGCATGGTCGGAAAAGGGGCGCTGTCGCCAACTGTTGATGCACACCAGTACCATATGTCCAAAGAAATAAAAGAATCGTCCGAATTGAGATGAGATGGAGCACAAGCAGATCTTGCGGCTGGATTGGGCTTCGGCTAGCGATCTTGCAGGAACGTGGGGCAGGAATTGACAGGGGTCACATGCAGGGATCTATGCGGCGCCATCCGCGTCGTGAGATCATCATCGACTGAGACATTTGATATTCAAACTTCACTCCACCACATTCACACTTCCCACCCTTCCTTCGACTTAACTGCGCCCACAATGTCGTCCCTATCCGCCTTCAAAGAGCCCGCAACATACCACCTTCTCAGGTACACCCACCTTTCTTCCCGCGCATCCCGCCCACTAACACCACCCCCAGCTACGGCACCCTCATCGGCTCCACAATCTTCCAATCCTTCATCGGTGGCGTAACCGCCTACCGCGCCCTGCCCCGCGCGCAATTCTCCTCCCTCCAGAAAGCCATATTCCCACCCTACTTCGTGCTGCAAACCGCGGCCCCAATCTTCCTCTGGGTGACATACCCGCGGTCGCTCCTCTCCCCCGCGTCGGCCGATAAATCCAATGCGTGGCTCATCGGCACCATGTTTGCTACGGGGCTGTTGAATTTGGTGTATGTGGGGCCCGAGACGACGAGGGTTATGGGGGAGAGGAAACACCAGGAGACGAGGGATGGGAAGAAGAGTTGGGATCAGGGGCCGCATAGTGAAGAGATGCAGAGACTGAACAAGAAGTTTGGGGTGTTACATGGGGTTAGCACGTTGGTTAATTTGGTAGGGTTGGGGGCGATGGTGTGGTACGGGGCGGTTCTGGGGGAGGGGGTTAGGTTGTAGGATGGGAAGAGAGTTTGTATATATGAGATTGGCAAGATAACCACGATTTCGAACGGCTGAAGATATTTGTACATACAGCTGAATGGCAGGCCATGTTCATTGAAGCGCAGACAGCGATATCTCGTAACACACCTTTTGTCAGCCATGCGCAGCAAACGACTACTACGCTTGAATTGCAACAGATAGCCGCAAACACCCATCCCACCAACGAGCAACATGTTCCCATATATAATACCAGCTCCAGGCGCCTGCGTCTCCTCTTCCTCCACAGACCTCAATAATGCTCTCCCACAACTTCAAACTCCCCCACCCCCCAAATACAAACCCCCCCACAACCGAATACCGCCAACTCATCTCCCGCGCCATAACCCAACGCCTGCACTCCCCCACCCCCACCAACTCCTCACTCGACGCCTGGGAACTCGCCGAGCGAAAAGTCGCGCGCGCGAAAGCCCGAGAGCGACTGTGGAAATTGGGCGTTTCGTGGGGTACAGTCTACCCTACTACTACTACAACAACATCGCTGCCAGTGTTATTGATCATGCCTCAGATCAATTCGTGCGGGATGTTGAAAGGGTGGGAGGGGAAGTGCATGTCCTCACGCCGACGAGGTATCAGGCTTCGGAGGGTGAGGCGGTGGAGCGGGGGAATGAGAGGGCTGTGAGGCAGAATCAGAAGATTGGGTATGTGGTGCGGGATAGAGAGGGGGCTGTACAGAGGAGGGAGACGTGGTATAAGCAGGTGGAGGCGATGAGGATGTTTAGTGCGGCTCGAGGCTGAGGGGCGTGGATGTATCGTTGTGAGCGGTGCTGGTTGCATGGGAGCTGTCGAGGTCAGAGCTGCATCTTGGTTAGGGAGCAGTGGGGTTATACATGGGGACGTGTGGGACTCAAGGTCTAGGTGAGCAACCGGTCTAAGGCAGCCTGCGATTCATCATCTACATCGATTGCAATCGCTTGACCAACATTGTTCTCATCTGCCCTGTTCAACTGACAAGTTTTTGCGTCAAGGATGACGGGGGTGAAATCTGTCGCGGCACCTAGCAAACCATATCGAGGGAAAAAGATATCTGCACCAGCATCTTCATCAACGTATCCGTCGTCGTCGCCACCTCCAAAGAAACGAGCGCACAAACAAGCTCAGAAGTTGCACAATGTATATCCATTCTGTTTTCACGAACCACCCTGGCACTTGCCCATAGAAACCAAAACGTTTCTCTCCTTCTACATCCAACACGTTGCAACAAGGTGCTTCAAAAACTGCACAACCCCGTACCCCATCTTTGCCAAACCCACCACCTACTTCACATACCCACAACTCCACAAAAATCGCACAAACCGCATCATCATCTTCGCCGGCTGCTTCAACCCTCCGCACACCGGCACCTCGAGCAACCCTCGCACATATTCCTGCGCTCGAGTACCAAAACCATCGCGGCGATAATCATCCCCCGCGGCGCAAAAGCATACGTCAAAGACGACGTGTTGATTAACAACGCAGCGTTTCAGCTGAGTAAAGCAGATCGCGCGAGTTTGCTTGAGCATCGCCTGCTTCGGCACTTCGCGTGGGTATATCAAGGCACGTGCGACGGCAGGGTGAAGAAAATTTCACGCTTCCAGCGTAATTTAATTGCCTGCGTGGCGATAGGGCATCTCTAAGCGGGGGATGTTACGCGCGGTGCAGGGTTTATGAGCGGTGCGAGGCAGGGGAGGTTGCCTGGTTGTGAGAAGTGCACGACTGTGGGTGAGGGTGTTGGGGAGTGTTGTGAGGTGTGTCGGAAGTTCTAGATGTTGGGACTTCATTTGTATCTTTTGGATGCAGAATATCAGGTATTCTCGATCGATGTTATGTGTGCGATGGTAAAACTTGGTTGTGTGAGCGCGCGGAAGGCGGGAGGGTGTGTTGCGTTGTAACTTGGAGTAGAAGACCGAACGCTGTATGCATATGCAACTGGTGCACTAAATTAGCTTCCAAAGTCAGACGAAAAGACTACACAATCTAACGTCTTGCTCAATTTTAATTTTTTTGACTTGGCTCTGTGATTCGTGGAGGGTTTTCAACGATACATTGTGAGTATACGTGAGAAGCTGCGAAACACCGTGAATCCTGAGGTGGTGATGTATCAACCAGAAATGATTGCTTGGCCTACTTACTTCCTCTGCCTGGACAGTGACAACGTGCAGTGAGAACGCTCCCTCCATTACAAAGTAGTCATAAACTCCTCATTCTCTCCTTCGCCTATAGTATCATTCTCTCCTCGTTCGAAAGCATTAACTTCCCTCACAACTCATCTCACCGCCATCATGCAAACTAAGGCAAGCGCACCTGAACCTCTCTCCGATATCCGCACCTGGTCACTCTTAGAGCGCCGCGGAAAGCTCGCTAAGGGTACTCGGATACAAGTCTCTGCTTACAAAGGTAGCAATGTCGCAATCGACATGCCGCTACCACTTCTCCACGCGTGCTCTACGAAGATGGTGGCACGCATAGAGAACAACAAGATCACACTTCCATCGAATGTCGAAGGTAGGGTCGCTGCAAATCTCTTGCATCATCTTCGAGACCTAACGTCCAACGGGACCACTACACCGATGGCATTATCGTTCAATCATGTCGACAACCTGAAGATGTGCGGCGTCGCTGAGGTCCTTGGCTTATCAATGTATGTCCAGCACATTATTGAGCACTACACAAATATGGCTCGAAGCAACGAACTGTCATACAACCTGATTGACTTCATCTCCAAGATGAAGGGAGACGTTGGGAAGAAATTGTTCAACGAGGTGGCCCGAACTCAGGGCATCGCCTCCTTCGAAGGCCATGTCAATGACAAAAAAGCTTTTATAGCTTACCTTGCTACAAACTCTCGCCTTCATGAAGCTATTACTTCTGTTCATGTTGAGCAGCAGAGAATCTCAGAAGAGATGACTAAGGCTCGCGAGGACTACATGCTGCGTGAAGCGTGTCGTCAGAGCAAGCAGTTGATGACACCAGAGGAGAAGGAAGAGGCGAGGTCGAAGAAGGTTAATTGGAAAGAGACGCAGATCAGGTTGAAAGAGAAGGAGCGCAAAGAGACAGAATTGGTGGCAGTGGTGAGGGAGAAGCGGAAGAGGGGATGGAAGAATTGGAGCGCCGAGGAGGCGAGTGTCTTGGAAAAGTACTTCGGGAAAAGGGTTAGTGTCCAGACGTGAGAACTTTTATCAAGGGAAAATTGGGAGAAGTTCAAAGTCAAGATCGAAGGGTTAGGGAATTTATTGGGAGTGGTGTACGGTTAAGAATCCCAGGCACATGCAATAACAATTCAACTGGGTCGACCCATGCCGTCGTTTCATCACATACTAGCTATCAAATACAACGATTCTAGAGACAGATCTTAGTCAAAATGTATCCTCCACATCTCCCGCTCACAAGCCCCAGCAAATGCCGTCCTGGTATGCAACATGGATACATTGTCGTTGATCAGTAGATCGCCCTGCTCCCACTCAAACCTCAAGCACACGCGATAGTCATATACCAGCCTGTTGATAATGCTCACCAACTCATCTGCTGCCTCATCGTTCTCAATTTCGATGTAGTACTTCGAGAAATTCGTCTCCGTCCATGGTTGATGCCATCGTAGGCATGCTGCGCCCGTATCCTTGTGTCGCACCACAAGCGGTAGCCCAGTCTGCTTCGCAGACCAGAAACCGTCGTTCACCATGCTCCACGTCGCCTTCTCCAACCGCTCGAGCGTGAACGGGCTTGGTAGGTTTTGAAAGAAAAGATGCGAGTTTGCGAAGAGCGTGTAGCCATCTCCCTTCGGCGCCGTGCTCAAGCAAGTAAAGTACTGGTATCGTGGTGGCGTCATGACCTTCTTGACTTCACCAGTGACAGGATCTACCGTATCGATGAACTTAAAGATACCGTCGAAGTGCATCGGCATTGCTTCATTGGACGTCACATTGTTGGCGTTCTTGTCGACTTCGCCAGTGTCCTTGACCTTGAGTATCTGACCGAACGTCCAGGTCAAAATCTCACCAAGCTCATTGCCCTTGGCGAGAAAGTAGTCCTCGTTCGTAGTCTCGCTGAAGCCTCGTAGAACGATAGGTGAGAAGTTTTGGGCGAGTTTGCGTACCTTTCGCATTGGTAGCGCTTGGATTGACGGCGCATTGCCAGTGTATGAAGATCCAGGACGAATGATGGTTCCGGTGGGATATAGATGCTCGAAGGTGACGTCCGTCCCGTCATCCTTCCAATCCCACATGTCGGCTTTAGCGCGATAATGCGACGGTGCGCCAGATATACCCAGAACTACCTCGTATGCCTCGTTGTCTTGTACTTCATTTACTGCCGTAGTGCGGTAGCGTCCGTCATTTTCGATTACAACGACTGATTCCCAAGGCGCTAGTGAGAGAGCAGCGGCTTCTTGAGGTAGTAACGATACAGTGAGAACATCGCTTCCTGGTGATATAGTCGTATCGTAAGAAGTAAGATGGACATAGCTGGTTTCTTTTGCGATGATTGCGGACATGTACGTTCGTTGCCGAGTACGTAGACTTGGCTGCACATTTACATTGGCAGGTGTTGTACGACTGCCAGAATAGTCGCGGGGAGGAAAGCCGTGGCTGACCAGCTCACGGCCTGGCGAACCACCAGCTTCCATGATATGTATGTTGCGAAGCTCGTTCGTGTCTACAATCTGACGAAGACCTTCCACATAGCACCGAACGGTCTGGTCTGAAACACTAAACAAATCTGCGAAGAGTCAGTTACTGCACTCAAACTCAGGTGAGAGTTTTGCAAACCATTGTAAAGTAGTCCATCTGAGCATACATGCACCTCTGCACCCACTTCGTAGACGGTGGCGATGTTTGAGCAAAGTCCATCCAAGTGCGCGAGTGCGAGCTTTTCGCCCAAGTCGGGTAGTCGACCTAGTACCAGTGGCGATTTGAAACCGAATCCAGTGAAAAGTATGCGAACTGGCTTACCAGCTCGGATCTGCGTCGCCACTATAGGTGCGTAGCTAGCAATGCCTTTCCATTGATAGCTGATGTCTTTGTGTTGCCCATAACTCTCGATGATTCGAAGAACTTGAACCGCAGCAGAGACTTCGGAATCAAGCCTTGGAGGAGCTTGGTTTCGTGTGGGTTGAACTTCATCGAGTTGCATTGAATATTGCCCAGGGCTTGAAATATTCACGTCAAGCGTAGACTCAGAGTTCTGTTCGTAATCCGTCAATTGGGTGCGTGGTGCAGAGTGTGAGTCGAGTTCGATGACAGTGACCATGGAAGAAACCCCATGCAAAGCTTTCGTGTTGGTAGCGTCCTGTGTTACAGTCTCAGCCTTTTGCGACTCCATTGTGTCAACAGTATCGAGATAATGGGCCAGCGTGTTCGGCAAAAGGACTGTCGCCTAAGACGTTCGATTTGTCCCTGAACACAGGAGATTTTGTTGAACAATAAAAGCACGCTTTCGTTTGAGGCTGATGATGGTCACATCAACGTCACCTACAACATTACCATCATGCTTATCGGAAATGAGAGAACAGATAGCTGGAGCATCTGATTTCAAGCTATTCCAATCAACTCTCAACATAGTCTAGCTCTTACAGAATCTTGCCATTTGTTGACTCAAGGGGTGTGCAGTGGGCGTACGAAAATTCTACCAACTAGGCGTAAGGCGAAAACGGCACAGCTTCATCCGACCTCGCATGCAGCACGGGATCTCCTAGGATGTGACTCGGGTGAGCATGTTTGTTTCCCCTGCCCATGTTGGTGCGCCTTATCTGGTGGGGCGGACTTGGCACATGTCCTCACATCATTAGGGAGGTTTTGTATCAATACACGGCACGGCAACGGCCTCGTCCAACTGGTCGGAAGACACGTCAGCCCACTTGAACTTCTTTCGATCCATTCTTACTGCACATGCACGACCCGACATGGTTGTGCGTTGGAGCCAGTGATCTGCGCCGCGCCTGATACAGACTACGATTCGTGACACAGTGGAACCGCAAAGTGCGACCGGAGTGTAGGTCCTAGATGACTCGGCCATTGCTTTCGCATCCCACAGAATCTCATTCGTAGCTTCGATAACTTTTCGATCATGTTCTACGTATACAGCATCATTGGAGTCCTCTGGCTATCAATTCTTTCGTACATTTTGTATCGACTTCTTACTGGCTGGATTCTGCCACCGTCGCATTTCCCGAAAAATATACCTACCATACCTTTTTACTACACTCTCATACCACTTTTCAAGGATGTCGACCAAGAGCACATGTGGCATATATACCTCAGAAAGCCACTGACAGAATTTGGCGCGGTCAAGATTTACTTTGGCGGTGCGTGGAATGTGCTCATCACACGACCGGAATATATAAACCAAGTCTTCAAGCAAGACGAGGTTTTCCCTAAAGCCGGGAATCATGTAAAGAACCCGCATTCTATTCTAGCTCTCTACACTGGCGAAAATGTTATCAGTGCCATTAACGATCAGTGGAGAAGCTTTGCGGCCATTGTCAAGCCAGGACTCCAAGCTGATGTGGATACATCAGTTGTTGTGAAGAATGCAGATAAACTCATCGAGATCCTGCTCAGAGAGCAAGATTCGAAAGATGCTGTGGTCATGCCCAAGCCTCTACAAGATTATGCACTCGCCAATCTCAGTGAAGCACTCCTCGGCGCAAGCTTCGGTGTGAGTCTGAAGGCGCGTAGCCACATCATGGTCATTAGCTGATAATTTATAGACACTCGACGATCCGAATGCGCCATTGTCGCAGATGCAATTGCAGATCAAGCCAAAGATCTTCAATCCTTTCTATCTCAACTTTCCGCTGTTGGATCACTTCAAACTCGCAAGTCGAGAAGAAGCACGCCGACTTGTCAACAAATTCAAGAAAGAGTTGTGTGAGAAAGTCCTTTCTGGACATCAGCATAAACACGAGAAGGGCATGGAATCGAACCATCTCGGGTGCCGACTTGTCACTGCGTATGAACAAGGACTTATGTAAGCTATTTCATCGCAGTCGTTGGCGTTATACTGATGATAGATTCCCAGTAATCGATACCATCTACAGCAGAACTGTCTTTCAATGTTTCTCGCCGGGCACGAAAACCCACAGATTCTCCTACTTTCGCTCATGAGGATGCTCGCAGAACATCAAGACCTCCAACGCGACTTAAGAGCCCACATACTGGCTCTTAGTCCAGAAGATCGTGTCGATCCACATGCTCTTGCCGAAATTCCACCTCTGACTGCAACGATCTACGAGACTTTACGGCTGTATCCACCCATCTCACAACTGATGAATCGCCGCACAGAACAAGATGTAGTTCTAGGCACCGACATTTTGCTCAAAAAAGGCACATATTGCGGCTACAATGGCTACACTACCAATCGCGACATACACGCCTGGGGCCCTGACTCACATGAGTTCCGCCCTTCGCGATGGGGCAGCACGACTGAGGAGATTCAGCAATTGTTTCGCAAATCTAGTAGCAAGTCCACATTTATCAGCTTTCACGGCGGACGAAGGACATGCCTTGGCATCAAGTTTGCCATGATGGGTGCGAGGATATCTCTCTCAAAGCTTTTGACAACTTTGGAGTGGCAGCTAGATCCTACGTGGCCAAGAAGAATGACACCGGTGAGTCTTGACTAGAATCGCCCGATGACAGTAAGACTGATTTCTGTGCAACTAGGCTGGACCGTTGATGCCGCGGATGCTGAAGCTCCAGTTCAAGAGGCTGGGAGAAGATGTAACTATTTACACGGACCAGCATGTAGATACTCTGCGTTGACGCGCACGGGGAGCTTGTGACGAACTGTAGGTATTGGTGCGTTCGACGAACGGGTAGAATCTGTAGGATTAGAAGACGTTGTGCCGCAATCTTGATAGCCAAGGTCTTACTTCGAAATAGTCTCTGCTTCTGTAATAGGTCAATCTGTACCCTTTATAGACGACTAGACAGGTATTGCCAATACCATTGATCAAATTTTGTAACAATAAAATGTTGCATCACATAACAGACGCCCTCTATCATACGAACTATAAAGTGTAGTCCATTTGCGGTCGCCAAGTGTAAGCAAATCAGCATAAGCATCGTCATAGATCTATTGTGTCGACCATTGATACCTCTTCACGGAAATGCGGCTGCAAGGCAGTGCTGGACATGGCAGTGGCCAAGCCTGTCGATTTCCTTGCTTTTTATGATTGCAGTGCTGGCGATAAAGCCGTTGTACAAATGCAGAAGCTGATCCAGTCACGCAGTAATATCGGTAGTGACGCAGGGAAGCTGCATGATCGTGTTCTGGAAGTAAGCAGTGCCCAGCAACGGGACTCGGCAAGGATTCCATTACCCGACTTTACTTTTTCCAGAATGCGATTTGCCCTGTGAGTACTGTTGAGCTTCGCGGCTAAATTACCATTGTTGTTGTCTGGGCTTCCATTGTGATCTGACATCTTCCAACTGTTGAGTTCGTACATGCGGTGCTTGATGCAATATGTGAGCTCTTATAGCTACGCGACGCTGCGCCTCAAGTCTTGGATTTTGCATCTCCTGCAACCGGCGCATAGGTGAATGTTTCGCAAGGTAAAACAGTCGTCCTTTGCAGAACGAGTTCACAAGGCTAGGAGGACATTATCAGAAGACTATGTCAAAACACTGTGTATTTGATAATCTAAACATTGCGAAGCCAAACTCCGAACGCACTTCCTGGAACCTTGGAGTGTAAAAGTCATTTACTAATAATTACAGCCTCACGTGAGGGAGTCTGTCATTCCTGGAAATTGAGATCATCCGTGGTGGGAGATTTTGCGAAGAGCTTTGAGAAGCCGAGCATGCGATGGATCTTGCCGCTTAGCCGAACAGCAAGGCGCACCTTTGTAGTATTGATGATCAAATCGCTCGGCGAAAGCCCAAAGTCATAAGTCTTTGCCGACACCGTTTGTTTCTCGTCATCAAACTTGGTAGAAAGTGACGATATTGACTCATTGATCATTGAGGATGCGGTGCTGATGGCAGGCGTGGGTCTGAGTGCAAAATGGCCGCCTAGTATTTGGTCGTTGATCCACTCGCCTTCGAAATCGCCGGCCTCGAGAGCTTTGTGGACAATCTCTGCTTTACCCAGATACAGCATGTCGTCTCCTTCAATCTTGATCATGGAGTTGTGCCAAGGCGTGGGCACCTGAAATTCGTATGATGGACAAATTGCATGACGATCTACGATAGACTCGATTGCGCGCACCTTCGTTGTTGGGAAAAGCCGGATGCCGAACTTCGGTCCTCTATTGGAATGTGCGTGAATAGAAAGCCTGACGTAGTTGGGAAGCAAAAGCTCTAACAAGTTCGAGTATGCCTGGTTTCGCGCGATCATTTCTGCGGCAACAGCAAAAGAGGTCTTTTTTCTCTGCTTCGTCGACATGGCAAGGAACTTGGGACAGAAGAGGTCGTCTTGCATGAACCGAGCTTGTCCTCGATACAATTTGAGTGCGTGTTCGTGTTGATCAGCGATGAGCTTGCGGAAATGCTCTTTCGAAGTCTGAAAGCCAGTCATCATTATCATGCGGGCCAGCTCAGCCTCATCTGTGCGTTTGGAGCATATTGGATGCTCGATGGACAACCCATGAAACCAGTCTCGTCTGAAAGAGGCCTGTGCGTCAAAATTCGAGAAGAGAATGTCCGTTAGCCCACGAAACCTGATTGCTTGGTGATCTTCGTTTGAGGTGTATAGGCTTTGGTATGTCTTCAAGAGAGCTCTGTCGTACTTGCAGATGGTATCGTCGTCAACACCGACTAGATGGGTAGATAGTGAGCACATGTCAATCATGCAGACATGAATCACTTACTACAGTCTGAGAAAACGTGCCCATCACTGATTATCCACACGGCCACACCAGGTGCGTATATGGCTTTGACGTCTTCCACAAATCCGTGGAGTGTTGTAAGTGCGATATGCTCGGCCATGTCAGGGTAAATACCACCGACCTTGCGGGTACTAGGAGACTTGCAAGGGAATGCAGGCAAGGCCATCTGTATCCTCTCACCACGGGCAACAAAGGAAGAAACCCGAAGTTGGAAGGTATGCTTCCCAATATGCCAGTCATCTTTTGACGAGACATTTCGCAGTGTATGGCTGAAGAGCACTGTGATTGCCTCAGTGATCTGAAGTACACTGCCGTTTCCCAGGCTCTTTTCGTCGCTATCAGGCCTTAGGCTCGTCTCCATCAGTATGAATGTCTCCAGCCATTCGCGGAAACCGTCATCCTCGTTCTGAGTTTGCGAAGCATCACAGCTGATCAAGCCGACATGGTAGGCCTTGTCTCGCTTTCGAAGTTCTCGAATGACATGTGTATGACTTCCCGATAAATCGCATATTTCAGTGTTTTCGAACACCGTAGAAGGGATGATAGTTTTCCTGACAATGTTACAAGATACAACAGACGTGCAGCTTTGTGAACTGGAAGCTATATGTTCTCGTAACTCTGTCCAGTGTTTGGTCACATGTTGTGCAGACCTGCCCTCGATCGAAAGCAGATCCGTGTTGGACGCGCGGCAGTATACGGCGCCAATGGCATGATATGGTGATGAGCCGATGTTCATAATTGAGCGTACAGGAAATTTAGAACAGATTGGTTGTACAGAGATGTCTCCGTGTACGGATAACTTGCTCAGTACCCACGATTGCTATTTAGCTTTTAGCGCCGAAATTAGGCCATCCTAACGATGGATATTCGCCTCAGTAACGAGTGCGTTTTATGTCCCGCATGGTATCACGAACCTAAGCACGGTTGCATCTGCCACATTCTGCCTTTGGCCGTGATCCAAGCCAAGTTCTTTTCTCAGCTCCGGATACTCCCCTGATAAGTGTGTCTGCGGCATGGTAAATAATAACGTCTTACCCTGCAGGCTCTACTGGGATGATGTTGCGACTGGTGAAAGGCGTGCGGTTTGATCTAGCCCATTCGGAGCAATGGTCAATCGCACGCCGATTGAGTGATGAACGTGGGGTGTGCTCCTCACACCATTTGCTCGTGATTTTCAAGACGAAGCTATCAAAGCAGTGCCGCGTGTGGCAAATGTTGGAATTCATGATACTCACCGGTCGATGTTGACGATTGAAGCAGGCACTAACACAGTCGATCGTATGCTGACGTAAGTCGTAGTTTATAGAGAGTTACTAACCACAATACAGCCAACTCTGTCACAATGAGAACTATGGCAGAAGATTGTCCCCTGCACAATTCAAAAGAGTCTGAGGTGAGCTGCTAGAGCCAACTCGAGTATGCAGTGAGCCGCACAATCTGGAATCCTCTCGGCATGCTCCACTCATATGCTGCACTCGACAGATTGGATACGAGCCTGGCACTTACGGGCGGCGGAGAAGTTACCCTCGCTGTCAATTGAAAGGGCAAAGCATGACCTGCGTTAGGTAGGTGCTAAAGAAGCCGCACGTGGCTACGAATGAAGCTTGATCTTACACCAGGCTGGGCTTGCTTGATCGCACCGGTGTGCTTGTGGGCTGTTTTGCTGCGACCATACATTAGCGCGAACGACCCGTGAGCATGTTTGCGTCCAATCTATTTCGCGTGGGAAAGAGCGGCCCGTTACTAGCGCGACGCACGAGATTACAGTCTACCACGGACCTGCGCAGGTGGTATTAGGTGGTTTTAGTCAGTATGCGGGTATTGATCGGACTTTTGAACATGTTGAGGCATCCATTATAGTGGACTGCGTAGTCTGTGTGGAAGGGAGACCCATCTGCGTGATTTCCCGCACCGTGGTACAGGGGGAGCTGTTATTGCACGCAGTGTTGATAGGACCTCCTCGCCGCTGGTGGCGCTGGGTGCGTTGTGAGCTGTCAGCCACGAGAAGGACGAGCAGGGTCAGATATCAGCCCAGTAAGCATGCGTTAGCGCACCGCGTCAGTTGAAAAGATCGGCCGGTTGCGGTTCGATGGGAAGCGTATTGACGACAGTTGGTGGCGCATAAGAGTGAAGCTGTTAAGGTGACTTAAGACGGATCGCTTGTCCGACCAGGGCGGCACGATTGGCATTAGCGTGTCTTGGTGCGGACCCCCATCGAGTGGAAGCACTTTCCCGTCTCACATCACATCGACGCGCATTTGAGCCAATTTTGTTTCAGCCGTTATCGAAGTCAAAAGAAGGCAGTCAGGTCACTAGCTCGGAGATCTTCGATATCGACAGAATGACAAGCCATGTAGTAGCGCCAGGCTCTGAGCCCAAATTCATTTGGCCAACTTTGCACACTCTCGGATTTGTCCCCATTTATGGGAATCATGATCGAATCAAAAGATCCAATCTCATCCACAGTTTTGTTTGGTGGAGGAGAATCCAAGTCTCCGTCTGCGCTGTCGGTACTAGACAATGCTCCCAGGACTACTGCCAACGACATCGAGAAAGCACCAAGCTTTGACCTAATCCCACCATACTCGGCTTTCTCGCCATCTCGACAATGGTGTATAGTGCTGATAGTTACAGCAGCTGGCTTCTTTTCGCCACTCACTGGGGCTGTCTACTTGCCTAGTTTGGTTCTTTTCGAAACGGTCTTCAATACTTCGAGCACAGTTATCAATGCATCAGTCAGTGTGTATTGGGCGGTCTTTGGTGTAGCGCCAATGTTCGGAGCAACACTGAGCGACTATGGCGGGAGGAAGCTGATCTACATGACATCCCTGGCTGTTTTCCTCATTGCAAACACACTTCTGGCAGCCCTACCCCCGACAGTGGGCGGCCTGTTCACTTTGAGAATTTTCCAGGTATGAGTGAACCCCAAAGCTTTGATGCAGCTAGAGACTGACCACACAATTCAAGGCTCTGGGATCATCCATGGTTACCTCTATTGGTGCAGGAACCGTAGCTGATGTCACAGAGCCAGCAAAACGTGCATCGCGGATTGGATTATTCTTGCTTGGACCTCAACTAGGACCACTACTTGGCCCGTTCATTGGTGGCCAATTCTCACACCAGAGTACTTGGAGATGGATTTTTGGCTTTCTTTGTGAGTGCTCCATAACGACCTCAGAGTCTGGACTAACAGCAACAAATGCAGCGGTCGTATGTCTCCCGGTGTATCTGCTAATTCTTTTTGTTCTACCAGAGACTCTAAGATGTCTGGTAGGCAATGGAAGTGTTTACACGGGTTCAAGTTGGTTTGTTAAGCCACATCTCCGACAAAAGCAGCTTGTACCCGATGGCCTCTATCCAAAGCCACCCAAACCAACGATTGCCGGACTCTTCAAGGTTCTTATCTTTATCCCGAACTGTATATTGAGCTTCGCTTCAGCTTTCAACTTTGCGGGCCTCTCTGCGATGTACATTGTTTTTCCGAGAGTCTGGCAAACAAAATATGGATGGGATGGAAGCGAGACGGGCTATGGGTATCTGGCTCCAGGTCAGCTCTCTACTATAAGAACTTCACCTGAAAGTTTGCTGATTGTAACAGGCGTTGCACTCACAGTCACCTCGTTCGCAGTCGGCCGTCTTGGGGACGTTGTCTATCGTCGCTACAAGATCAAGCACAATGTTGACAGCCCACCACCCGAGAGACGTTTGGACGTACAAGTGTACGGGTACGCTGTATCGGCCGCGGGAAAAATGATGTTTGGATGGTTTGTCCTCAAGCATTTCCATCCAGCTGCTGGGTTAATGGCGTCTGCGATTGGTACGTCGTCTCTAACCATTTCCACATCCCATGTATCTGAAAGCTGACAAATTGGTATGTGTAGTGGCTTCAGGAACAGGTACAATTATGGTGTCCAGTACAAGCTATCAGACGGAGTGTATGCCAACGTCAGCTGCGGCGCTCATTGCACTCTCAGGTCTACTGCGGAATGTTGGCGCTGCGATAGCCGCAGCCATCATGGACTCGCTGCTGAGTAAGATGGGATACGGTTGGTGCTTCACCGGACTTGGTATTATGGACCTTTTGTGCATTGGTGGATTGGTGCATATCCGTCTTCGCGGGCAAGCGTATCGTGAGAATTTGATGAAGTAAAAGTGATTGAAGCTTGGGCCGAAGGATGATCGCTGGATGGCTGTATGGCTGTGGTATTATAGTTTTCCTACGAAAAAGAACAAAGTATTTTCCATGGCCAATGGTTACTCTTCGAGTGATGCATGCGTCCCATTTTTGACTCCCTGACGCATCTAGCATTGTCTGAATATATCCTGGTATCTAGTGCATCAGTCTTTCATACATTGGGAAGGTGTGATGGGGAGATGCAAGTCATGGAGTGGCACGTAATGGCTAGAATGAATCGAGTGTTTTTCATGAACTTGGCCTCTCCCTGCACCCAAAATTAGTGCATTCTTTCTCTTGGCTAATTCCGTGGCGATTGGAGAGAAACAGTGTGTCCAGGCCGTCAAGGCGCGCATATGCATGTAAGAAACGGCGATCGTCGCTTCTTTAGGCGTTCCACAACTTGCTCAAAAACGCGCAAGGATCACAATGCTCTTGCAAAAGTAGACACTGTGCTGCGACAAAGCTACGGCAACTGGGACACATGCAGTAGTTGCTGTAGCCCAGATGTATGGGCCATCGCGTGAGCTGATACCTCGGTGTCTGTTGCCCACCACGGCAAATCCAACCAAGCGCAATTGAGCATCTGCAGGGCTTCTTATCGCTTGCAATCTTGTGTTCAACCTTTAAGGCGGCCAATATCAGCAGTTCCAAATGACGGTATCATTGCACTTGTTTTGCACGATAGCCCATCCAAAATTCAAACTAAGACCCAAGTCATGGCCACTGAGAAGGTACTCACCAAGGGCGATGCTGATGCCATCGCGGTTGTCGCGCTCGAATTGCCCTCAGACAACGCATCTGGCAGCAATGTCGAAAAGGCGGGCCCAGAATCCAGGAGGCCGATGGCGACTAAGCGTGCTCTGATTGCTTGGCTTGTGTTGTGCTTCTCAGTCAGCTACTCTAGAAGATACATACAATCATAGTATTTACTGATAGGGAATAGACGGGTCCGACTGCTGGAATGGCTTTTCGATACGTTCCTGCTGTTCTTCAGTCTGCCGCCAATGTTCTTGGACATATTCCCGGTACAAACAAGCCATGTGCAAAGCGTGGTGTAATCCGTTGCGTGGTTCCATTTGGCACAGGTGAGGTAGACTACAACAGTTACATGTAAGTACCATGATGCATTAAACATACAACAAATTTTAACTAGGGGTAGTTTGTATCTGCAGTCAATTTCCAGAGCATCTGAGGGAGTGGTATGCATCTTCATTTCTGGAGTCGCGGACTTTACGCGTAAGCGAAAGCTAAACTACATTTCTTCATAAAACTCATGTGTCTAGATAATCGCAAGAATCTTCTCATCCTCGGAATTGTGCTTTTTGGAACCTTTGCGCTGCCGTTTGCGTCCATGACTAGCAAAACTTACCGAAACCTCGTGTCAGGCTCAATCCTGTGGGTTTTCATGACTACCGTACAAGGTATATACGGCACGCTCTCCTCTTCATATATCCCGCTCTTCATGCGCGAAGCAGGATGGATCCAGGCTCGAACGAGAATCGGTCAAGATGGTCGACTGGTAGTAACCGAGGAAGAGCGTGCCACTAAAGAGCTTTTCAATCGTGGTACTATGGTCAGTGTGCTGGGCTTGCTCTCAGGCAATGTTGGGTCAATTCTTGGCCAAGGTATTGGTCTCATTATCGCGCACACGGCTGGAAGCGGGATAATGGATGGGTACAAAAGGTGCGCCAAACCGTGTTTCGAGTTTTTGTCTTCTGCTGATTCAAATCAGCTTCCTTCTGGCCATCACCATCGCTGGTTGCCTAACTATATCTTTCGGCGGTATGGGATACGTATTGCTACCCTCGGTGAAAGGATCAAAACCACCAACGAAGAATTATGGCAAGCTGGCCGTTACGAGATGTAAGCATCAAGGCACCAAGTTTTCGATCCCAATCTGATCTTGTGCAGGGATTGAGTTGCTCAAATCTATTCCCAAGTACCCAGAAGCCTTCAAGTTGTGTGTCGGCTGGGTTCTCTGGAATACAGGTTATAGTAACTTCAACTCTGTCATTGGGTTGCTGTTTCGAGAAGTCAGCGGCCTTGGCACTGGTGATCGTCTGTACACAGTGAGCGCAAATTGCACATTGTGAGGCACAAAAAAGTACTGACGTTTTGTCCAGGTCTATACCTTTATGGCTGTCACCACAGCTTCTATCGGCAGCCTCACCTGGATGTTTGTCTTCCCTCGCACCAACATCAAGATCAAAACCTGGGCATACTGCTTCCTCGCCATCAACATCTTTTGCATTTTCTGGGGGTGTCTCGGCATCGGCAAGAACGTGAAGATCGGCTACAAGTACGTTCCGGAATTCTGGATAGAGCAGACACTATTCTGCATGACAAGTTCTGCACTCCGGTCTGCCAACAGAGTCATGTACGCTTCTATGCTTCCGCGTGGTAGAGAAGCGCACTTCTTCGGTCTAGAGTTGACTCTCGATCTTGCGACTGGATGGGTCAACCCATTGGTGCAGTCAGTCATCCAAGACAAGACACATAATCTGCGTTACCCAATGCTACCGAACTTTTTCCTCCTGGTCGCTGCGCTGGGCTTTTACATCTGGTGCGACCTCGAGAAGGGTGTCAAAGACTCACTCAAGGAATTTGATGATGCTGCGCCGGCTGTAGATGATGGAACTTAAGAATTGGTCCAGAGGCGCGTCCTTCTACTGAGAGCCTGGTGGTTTTGACATCGACAGCTAGTACGGTGGACCGCCGGTCCGTCGATGTAATCACTCATAAGCCTTGCCACAACCAGATTTTCTATACTTACACAAACGTACGAAATCATGGATAAACAATGTTCGCGGGTTAGAGAAGGCGTAGTGTGCACATTGCGATGACGTAACCCGCACCTGACGAGATCTTTCACAACCAAGCCAGCCACCTGATATGCCCCTTAGCCATAAAAAGCATCTTTTCTCGCGATTATTATCTACTATCCACTCGCTAGAATACCCAATCCGAGGCCCTTTATATCATCAACCATCCCCGACAATACCTACAGCACCCTCATTACACTTTCGATAGCACAACGCATGAATATGGCATACACTGCGACCACCCAGCCCGAGGTCATGGACGGAAAAAAAAGATTGACTAACATGGGCCGCCGCACGCGCTTGGAGCTGACGACCGGCAAACTTATCGACATTCTCGGCTGGGAAGGCCGCAAAGTTATGGACTTTCCCTCGGCTCTCTTTAACGCGGCCTCCATCAAGCCGGAGCTTGTCATCGATGACCAAGTCACGCTTCCTTCTGACTTGGACGTGAAGATTGCTTGCTACTTCCTGTCCCAGATGATGAAGGTCCCGCCGATGTCCTTCGTCTGCTATCTTGGCTGGTCTGAAATCACGTACGACGACATTATGTTCCATTCCACCGCCGAGGCGCTGGGCATGGGTTCTTTTACCCAGAATATCTTCTCGCTGTATTTCAAGCGCGTTAACACCACTGTTCCCTCCGTCGCAAACATCGAAGCCATCGGCCGCGTTCGGACTCCACCGGGCGACAAGATCTACAAACAGATGGCGTACAACATCGGCGTTAAGTACTTTGATGGCAAGATTGAGAACCGCGCGGCGTTTGAGGCGTATCTCCAGACCAACCCTCGTCTTGCCGCTGCCGTTGCCGACACCGTGGACCGCAAGAGCAGGGCAGCTGCTAAGCTTGAAACGAAGGAAAAAGGCAAGGCTAAGTTTGAGGAGCGCGAGCTGAAACGACAGGAGAAGGCATTTCGGACTACAGAGCAGCAGGGTCGCGATGGGGCAAAACAATCGACCCGTAATCAAGCAGAACAACAGGAACGCGAGTTCCTGCTCGAGAAGGCAGAGGAGCGTAGGCACATGGAGCGGGCGGTGCGTGAGAGCATGCTTGAAAAGAAGCGCTTGGGCAAGAAGATGACGCCTCAGGAGGCGATCGCTCACGAGAAGCTTTTCGGTCGTCATGTAGCCTGTTAAGCGTTGAAGGGTATCTTGAATTAGCGTACGATACGATTTGGTTGACATTTAGACCATAGTGTTTGGTTTGAGTACAATCAATTGATATGACAATGAAAAGATTTAAATCATGAGATTGCTTCCATCGCTACATGATGAATGATTGCTAGCTTGACTCGTAACACGAAGAATGTATTCTTGAAGCCAAACAACTGTATGTATAAGACGATATTAATCGCCACTGAAAGTAAAAACCTTTGATAGTCATATATAAATCTTGTCTTTAGCTGTGCTATCTGAATGCGGACCAATGCAGAGCAGATAGCTTCTTACCAGATCTGAAACATATCGCATAAACTCAATTGTCCCGTGTTCGAGCCTTGCGGCGTTACAGAGTCCCTTGAATTGATTGGGGAGAAATCAGGCATTACTCACCAACAGTGAAAGATTTGGGACATACATTGTGTTCCAAAAGTGCCAAGCCGTCGGTCAACTGTTGGTACCTCACACTGTCAGGTGTTACTGCTTTGCCCGCCACGCCTTGTATATTCACTACGCCAAGTCGCTGGGCTCGCCCTCTGGTATAAATATCCTGCCCTCTTCCTCCCTCCTTGCTTATCAAAAATTCAAAGTAAACTCCTTACCAATAGTTCTCATCCAAGAATTCAACTCCACGTCTACAAAGCTGCAACAACCGTTCTCAGCTCTCCATCATCAGTCCCAAGACTCGTAAGAACCACAGTTCTTTTTGGCCATACCTTCTCTGACACCACTAGTCACGATCACCAACATGTCCAACCAGACCCACGCTTTCGAGTCCTCCATCGTCATCGGCTCCCGTACTGGAGGCGGTCGTCGCTCCACTTCCCCCAAGGACGGCCACAGCAACCCTGTCATGGCCAACTCCACCTCCCTCAAGGAAGATTCCAGGAAGCCTGGCATGGGTAAGGAGCTATCCACCTTCCGTGCTCTTGGCCGCCAGAAGCGTGGATCCTTCGCTCGTGGTCCTAAGGTTGAGATTCGTGCTCATGATGGTCAAGTCCTAGCTTCGCTGCCTTTGGCACTTTTTAGTGCTCTCTCCACCGTGGAGAACCTCGTCTTGAAGGATAAGAGTGTCTTCTACGTCACTTGTCCCGAGTACCTACTCGTCGTAGCTGTCAAGGATCTCATCGCCCGCATCACTCCTCTAGCCAACCCCAATCTCGATGTGATGGCTATGGACACCACGAACAACCTGTTCAAGGATATCCATATCGCCTCGGCCGCTGAGTTCCTTGGTCTCACTGCCTACACCCAGCGCATGTTTAACGCGCACTGGCACCTGATCAAGACCTGCCTTCCCTCTCAGGACCTCATCAACCTCCTGACCACAATCCACACTCCGCTGGGTGACAAGCTCCTCGACATCATCGCCCTGCGCATGGCAAAGCACTCCTGGGCTGGAGACTATAACGATAGCGAGTTCGAGGAGTACCTCGCCGAGAACTCCCGCTTCGATGCCATGGTCAAAGTATACTTGGCCAAGTGGGAGGCCAGTAGCAAGGCCTTTGAGGCTCGCGAGGCACACCGTCGTTCTCAGGCTGAGCACCGGGATCTTGCTGCTGAGCGTCAGCTTGCGGCGGAGTATCAGGCACTTGCTAACGCACAGAAGGATCGCGCCAAGGAGCGTGCTATCTTCGCCGCCAAGGAGCAGGAGGATGTCGAGGTTGGCGTTGCTGTGCGAGCGAAGATCCAGACCAAGGGCCTCAAGGGCAGCAAATTCTCTCCCCGGGAGGCTAACTACATCTGGACTCACATGGGCAAGCGCGTTCCGATCTCTTCTGGTGGATAGAAACTTAACTGGTTTTGATTTCTAGACTGACGCGGGACAAAAACTGGAGGTGCAGCTCAAGAAGTACTCATAGCTGATCATCACGTCCGTCGTATCCGACAGATACCTTGTTTCAACTGTATATATGGAAAATCGAGATGTAAAGTACAAGTGGGATTCGCGAAGTGATAATTCATGACGTGATAAATTGCAGACAGTTGTCGTTTTTTCTGAGAGACGCCGAGTTTGCATGTGATAGGATCATGGTGCGGTCTTTCTCGCAACGCCAATAGAGCACTAAACCACTTGAGTATCATTTCTTAAAGATCAATTGATGAATCCATGTTTCTCTTGTCGAATGTCGCCGATTTGCTATGTACATGCGCAGCACTTGCGCCACTACGGCCTTCAAGCAAAGATCGCAAAATAGAACCTGGGTGTTACCAAGTTGGGTGTAGAGAAGAAGGGAAAGGGACGACGACGTACTACAGGTAGTGCGTACCTCAAGCGATAGAATCAGCTGTAGGGCTAGTAAAGTGTGCATTTGGTGAAGTGCGAGGGTAGTGTGAGGGGAAGGGGACTAATGAGTGGACGATGCTCAGTTGTAACTTTGAGGCGGGAGGGTCGAGGGTTTTAGGCCTTCAAAAGATCGTGCTAGCAAGAAGCACACGGAGCGGCGCAGAAAAGAACCAAAGTGTAGCTCAACCGAAGACGTAAGCGAGCTGTTCCTCATACGACATAGAGTAGTAGTGGCCATACTCAGGCATATGAGTGTGGCCGCCATTCTGAGGAAGCGCAGCCCACTTGCGAATAGTGTAGTAGCAGCGACCATTCAACTGTATAGCAAACCGACGGCGATAGTTAGCGCCTGCAGTGAGCAAGAACTCCAGCATGGCGTAGTCGTCCATGCGGCAAGCGACGTCCAGCGGAGCGATCATGACGCTAGCGTAGCGACTGGAGCCGAGCGCAGCGTTGCCAAACTGCCCAGAGTGGTTGTGGAGAACCTCGCGGTTGATATCAACTTTGCCAGTGGCGAGCAAGGCACGGGCTGCATCGATGTTACGGTGGCGGAGGGTGATATACAATGGGTCCTTCTTCGCGAATCTATCTTGTAGGGGTTGGGTGAGCGGACTGAAAACTTCAAGCACCATGTTGTAGTCGCCTGTCTTCAGAAATTCGGCCACGGATAAGGAGCTGAGCTTGAGCCGACGTTGGCCGTGCGACCTATACAGTGTCTTGACGAGGGCCGAGTTACCCACAATCAAAGACCGACACAGCCACGATTCGAATATTGAGGGTACTGGATTGCCAAATTGAACCTGGTAGATCTGGACAAGAGCTCCAGCCATATCAGGCCGGTTGTACATGATGGCTGTGCTGACCGAATCCTCCAAAGGAAACGCGGACCTCGCCTGACTGGGAACAAGATGGCCTCGTTGACGCTTTGGTACCAGTTTCATGGTTGTGAGGTGGTTGATGATGGTATTGAGCATGGTAATGTCGCCCAGCTTGATGGCGTTGGTCAAAGGATCGCCGTAAATGAGGTTGATTGTATGCCAGTCATCTGACAGGTTCTTGAGTTCGTCGATGACCAGAGCATGCGCGCCCACGATCATGGAGATGTTGACCTTAACTGAGGTTTCAAGAGGTCCGTTGGTATGGAAGACAGCCCACCATGTAGGCGAGTGGTCGGCAAGGTCAGGGTCATTGACTATAATAGCGCGGGCAATGGTCTGCGTTCCCATGATGGTCTTAAGACCCGCACACAAGATTTTCAAATTGTTGTCGTACTCTGCGTCGGTAGACCCGAAGACGCGTTGACTGATCAGGTACTTCATCATCTGGCCAATCTTGACCGACATGGCGGTTCGGTAGCCATGCTGCCCTAATTCGTCGCCCTGAGCCGTCAAAAAATAATCGAGGTTATTGACGATCAGCATTCGGCCGACAGGATTCCAGAAAACTTCTTCCGGAGAATGAAGGAAAATGCTGGCGCGAATGTAGTGATTGAAGGCACCTAACCTTGTCAGCTATTCCGTGACAGGATTCTGGAATTGACTAGTGTCGACTTACGACAGACAAGGCGATGCACAGCAGCTGCGCCGACACCATCCCGAAGGATGATCTCTTGAACCACCCGATTCAATAGCTCGAGTGGCAGATCGAGTATGTTTGCCATAGAAGGTTGAGTCCTTCTACGAATGTCAGTGGAGATCATAGCCGTGCGGTGTCGCCTTCGCATCACCTGATGGTACGGAATGTCCTCCAAGGCTGAGACACTGGCCAGAGACCAACAGCGCGATCCCCACAGTTCCACGGAATCTAGGGAGTTCGATTGTTCGATTCCTCTCCCAAGAAGTACCTGCAGGAGCTGCGTGAGTTAGTTACGTTCAACGGCGTCCGCACAGATGCATTCTTGTCTGACACCTTGCGCATACCTTCCAATCACTCGATTGTCACCAATGCAGGCGTGCAGGCTTAGTCCCACTCTGGCAGAGCTGTATATATCTTTGGGAGGCTGAGGATCGATTTCGTTCGGTCGAGGGTTTACATGCCGGAATTGATTTGGTTGCGTGCAGTTGTGCAAAGCGGCGGGGTGCAGGCCTACCCTCATACATGCCCGGACCTATACGTTAGCGTACAACTAGCTGAGATGATTTTGGCAAAGACTCAATTCTACAGGAGTGGGGCTCTAGCCGTAAAAGCTCGGAGAAGTAGCCTATGGGGAAAGATCGAGCAGCTGTCAAAAACATGCCACGAGCGAATGCCGTATTGTCGAGCGAATGGCGGGTGCCATGGCACTTTGCTCATGCATTTCAGGGAGCGGACCAAGAAAAAGATTTGATTGTAATTAGAAGACACATGCAATTTAGGATGCTTGTCGTAAGTCTTGTGACTGGACGGTAAGGCGGGTCTCCAGTGTGAAGTATATGCTGACTGTTAACCCCATGTCGGTACCGCCGGTTGTTACCGTGATATACACCCCAACAGCCGTAAGATCTCATTCGGTTGCTTTTATTCTAGTGCGCAATAGACATTTGGTCCTCAGGGGAAAGATTTCGAAATTGGTTCCAGGTTGGAAGGTCGGTACCCGTGCTCTGGAGGACGATGCCGCGAAGATGGTTGGATGAGCGTCGATTCATGGGCCATTCGTGCACAGGAGGAAGCGGGCCGGCGCCGCGAGCCATGAGAACATCGACAACATCAAGCCTCTGGTGGTATATGGCAACGTCAAGCGGGGTGACGTTTGCCTTGGAGATCGATGGGATGTTTGACTTGGTCACAACGCCAATATCTGCGCCAGCGTCAAGGAGGGCTTGTACGGCCAAGGGACGTCCACTGCGCACAGCCATTAAGATGGGTAAAGTGAAGATCGAACCCTTGTTGATATTCTTGCCTAAGGCGGTCACCACGGCTTGAATCATGCTGGCTGAACCTGCGAAGCACACGGTGGTCAACGTCTGCCGTGTCACCATCGACCCTCCCTTTGGCTTGAAGTTCAACAAGGTGTCGAGAATGCTCTGTTCTGAGCTCGCGGTCAAATCAATCCATGGATTGTATTCACGATTACTGGGGCGGGGGCAGAACTTTCCGGAGAAGTCCAACAAGGCTTTGAGCATTCCAAGTCGCTTGGTCCCGATGGCGTCCCAAATGGCGTCGGCGATGTTGAATAGTCTGGTTCTCCCCGGTCCGACCTGAATTTGCTGAATCGACGTCAAGCGGGTAGCATCAGTCTCTGCCACCTTTTGTAGGATCCGTAAAGTTATCTGGAACAATGTTATGTCGTTTTTGCAGATGGCGATTTTGAAGGGATCAAATGCGAGCCAAAACACTTCCTGTGGCTTCTCGAGGAGTCTGGGCAAGAGCGTCTTGATCAACTCGTAGCTGCCGACACCTAGTGCAGCGGCAAGCTTGTTATGTATACCCAGGTCTTGCTCTGCCCACCTGGTAAGATTCTTACGCTCATCCCTCGACTCGTGTACGATTGGGTAGACCAGCTTGAATCCTCCAACGACATTGAGCAAACCTGTGCACACATTCTCCGCGGCATCATCTTTGTTGCTTTTAGTATTGCTATCCGCTTCAGTCGTGGCCCAGTCAACCATGCTCTGGATTTTTTCTAGGAGGAGCTGGTCGACGTCGAGTGGTAAGCGCAATCGAGCAGCCAGATAGCGGTCCATTGTAAGCATAAGAAACCGAGTCTGTGACCAGCCCGTGAACTCGGTTGTAGTTCGTTTGAAGAAGATGTCGGGTGGGATATTTCTGCGGCGAAAGAGCGACAAACTCCTCGCAGTTTCCATGCTCCAGTGATGCCGGCGACTTCAACGACATCGCGGGCAATCTGCTGGAAGAGCTCGAGGGGTATATCGAGAAGGTGCATGATAGGTACTTTGGGGACACAAGTGCGTCGTTGCGTACGCCAGTAGCTGATACAGTTAGTAAGTTACTGCGCGTTACAATAAGCCGGGAGACTGACGCACTTTCTGCCGTCCTTGATCGGCGTGTCAGGTGAAGACTGTCTGGAACTTGGCGACTAGAACAAACAATGCGGAGCAGTTATCGCGTCTGGTGACCTGAGTCGACGATGATCAAGCGGCTGTCGTGGTCATATGACGAGACCCCGAGTAGAGCGGCGTGCAACGTACCCGCGCTTCGAGAGTGATAGAGTGACGTTTGCCTTCACTGGCAGAAGCTGCTGAAGGCGATTTGCCGCTATCACCTAAGCTTTCTTGGTGAGCGCGTCGCGAAAGGTCTTGGGATCCGCGACGCGCCAAGCTCTCTCCCGAAGCGACCAAAGTGAAAGAACCGCGTATCGCGTAATCACATGACGACGCTATCTTCATCCGAGCCTAGCTCCCGCTCCACGACGTCTTAACGGGTCAGAACAACCGCATATCATGAGTCTCCAAGTACCCACACAGCCATTCCTAGTAGTCTCAACCATGTACATATTCGAGATGCAGGTCCCACCGGAGCTTGTCGCAATCGTCCTCCATCACCTGGTCTGCTCAGGGCCTCGCAATGCTTGGTTGGCGCGAGGCACTTGCTGTAAGTCGTAACACAGCCGTTTGCGTCTGTAGGAAGCTGATTATGTAACCACCTTCCGTACTGTCATCGAGCACGATATCGTTACGTACCAGACGAACGATGTCCTCCGGCAGAGCGAGAAGATCATGGCTCACATGATGCCCCGCTACCTTGCCCAGCGCTCGAAGAGGCTACTCGACGTAGACAGCGCATTGCCTACGCGCATAAACAACATGATGGACTATCTCTGCAGCGAGTTGCACATCGTCACGATAGATCACAAAGAGGCTTGTCGAAGGGAACTGTGTAAAGGTCTTGTTAACATCATGGGCCACTACAGAGTGGCGAACATACTATGGGACAGAATGAGCGGTCTCTTCGGCGGCTTCAGGTCTACGGCTCTCACCACTGGGGTCGAGCAAAACATGCTACGTCAAGATAGGCTCATGGCTGCCATGGTGGCGCGACAGTACCATCTTGTGTATGCTCAGGTTCCGCAAAACGTCGACGTCAGCTTCGAACTGGGCTGGGAGCCGCTAGTATTGGCCGTCAGAACGAAAGATGACAAGCTACTCCAAGCCATACTCGAGGCGTTGGCATTGGCTGGGAATTGCCCCAGTGCCGCTTGGGCCAATTTCTCGGCAGCGGAAGCAGCTGGGATCGCTTTAGACAAGCGCAACATTGCGCATGCTTTGGCCATCATTGACGGGATCCAATATTCGGGCATTGCTTTAACCGAAACTACTTGCAATCGGTGGCTTGAAGTAGCTATGGAGATCGGGGTACCCTGTCTGGTGCAAGCAACACTGCGTGTTCGGTCACCCACGCACGCGAAGATTAAGCCAAAATTATTCGAGGCAACCTGCAAAGCCAAAGAATATAAGGTTGCTGTTCTCCTACTAGATCACATGGACCTCAGCGTAGGCGGTCTGAACACCTTACCTCTGCATGTAGCTGTGCGAGCACAAAACCTGGACCTCATCGCGGCAGTGTTGGACGCCGGTGCGGACGTCAATCAACGCGTCTATCAAACTGGTGGCCCAAAGATGCAGAAGGACCGCAAGTACACGTGTCCGGTGGAGGTGGCTATGAGATGTGGTACCCCCGGGCTCAAACTGCTCCTCGAACGAGGTGCCACGATTCCCCCCCTCCGGAGATGGTTCAAAGAGCGAAGAGCATACAACCTTTTGCGCGATGAATCTTTTGTCAGGAAAGAGAGGAAGCGCTTCCCTTCATACCCAGACTTTCAGCGCATGACTGTCATTGAAGCGGATTCCTACTGAGCTGAGTGCCTAGATTGCTGGCATATGTAGACGAGGTCATTCGGATAGAGCGATGGGCTGATTTGACTAGAAGTACTCACCAACCTCGCGTTATGATAACGATACCGTGCTTTTCAGATGGGTAGGGACCCCCTCAATCCCGCAGCAAATAGGGGGCTTTTCTCAGATAGGTAATTACTGCAGTGAGGTATACGCGTAGAAATAGAACCGCTGAAGTATTGTTCATCAGCGCCTGTGCACAGAAGGACATAATACTTTCTCTTCTATATAATACTATCTAGAAGTAGAAAGCAAATATTCTAAGTAGAGAGAAGAGTTAAGAGAAGCTACTTACACGCCTCTCTAAAGTTGCATCTATTTTCAAATAAGCGTTGTTAAGATACCTATTTAGGAAGCCTGTTTTTGCGGCTAGGGGGGGGGGGGGGGGGTCCCTATCCATCTGAAAAGCATAATATCACATTGAAGTTGTCAGCCCGGATCGTGTGAAGCTCAAACCCACGTGAAGTCTCGTTTGACACCAGGTCCAAATCTATATATAATCATCATCGTTCATTTCTCTCTGCATGCATCACTAATCAAGGTCGTCCTCAGACAACAAGGTCCGATATAGTGTTCCTGAGCCGGCATATCCGGTTCCATTTTGCTTCCTGGAGGTATACGACGTGCATTGAACTCGGGCCGATCCCGGTATGGCCGATAAATCACGGGCCATGGCCACCACGAAAAGATCTCTTGTCAGTGAGATTTTAGCAGGCCCAAGAGTCGCGACCTCGCTTTTGGGGAAGTCTCTTATGTTCTAGAGCCTTGGAAGCATGCAGGGCAGAGCATAGAGGCGTTAACAGGTTGCTGAGCTCCCATTGGTTCACCACCAAGTACAGCCATGACAAAGTGAGCTCTATTGCCAGGCCTCCATTTTCTAGGCATCGCCATTAGATCTCATTGGCGCTGAAGGGGTGAATTATGCGTGTCGTAATGCCTTTGTTCAGCGCAAGTCGACTGCCCGCATCAATAGGAGCATTGTCTTCCAACGTTGGCGCAGCATACAACACCTCTACCGTATACGAAAACATATCTCAGGATACATAGCTGCCCGACGTTAGAAGATTGAAAAATACTAAATATGAGCGTATCCAGTCGTCCAATCAAGACTACTGCAGCTGACTCTGTGTGCCACGACCCGACGTACGATGCCGAACATTGCGAAGTGCTTGACTTCCAAGCAGGAGACATCAAAGACCTCCGTTTGTTTGCGCTAAGCCTTAATTGCCTTGCCAGCAGGGCTCCTTCACACTCCCTTCTCATATACGGAGTGCTAGCGTACTTGGTGTGCCCAGACTAATTCAAGGGTTTCCACAACGTCGGATTGGTCAAAAATGTGCATATTCGCTCTTGTGCCGTCCGCTACTGGCGTCAAGTTCAATCAACTCTTTTAGATGACATGATTACAGAAGTTAGCATTTTGAGCTCGATACTAAAGCTTGCGCAGATAGGCTATCGTAGGGAAAGAGAAGCTTAAGAGAGTCAAGATTGCTCTAATTTTCTCTGATACCGACGTACCCGGAGAGCCACATTGAGCTTCCGGTGTTTCGGAACACTCGGAAGACTCCAAAAGGTCTTCCTGTACTAGTGGCGGCGGTATGGATGGCCTCGAGTTGAATGGTTCGATGCTGCCAACATAGCCTTCCAATCCAATTCGACCGACCATGTACCGAAATTGACCGTTCTCTCCTCTCGGCCATCTGCATGTCTCATACGGGCTCAGCTTCAGAAGCTGACTATACGCAAGTACCTGCTCTTTCAAGGAAGTCTAGACCGCCGGCCGTATTGTTGGCCCCATGCAAAATGACTCTATGCTTTATATTGGAAGTTAAGTGCGCACACCCGCAACTCGTAGCGTGGTCCCTCGCAGTATTATAAAGTCGCTTTGAGCCCCTTCTGTCTCTAGCAAAAACCTCGCAACGAAAACATCAACATCTATTACTGCCAACCCAACCTCTTTCAACTACCTTTACCAACACTACAATGAAGCTCTTCGCTATCCTCCTTGTGAGCATTCCCGCTGCTATGGCTAATTTCAGCGGATCATCCCAATCCTGCGTTAGGACCGCTTGCGACACCTGCACGTCGTAATTTAGCATCATTCCATGTATCTATGTAAGCTCAACAAGCTAACAGGATGGATCAGATCCTAGAGCATAAGATCCAACAGTAGTAGCTGG